>NC_041395.2:93344249-93641749 GCF_900747795.2 Erpetoichthys calabaricus
TCCAAAGGTTGGAAATGTAGATGTAATTCAGGATTCAATTCCATGACTCACACATTTTAATTAGCTCTGACATATTCACTCACAATAACGTTTATTATCATTTTAAGTGTTACTAAAACACACTATCATCATCCAAAATAGTCGTTATACTTTTTTTTCACCTTCTCGGAAGGTCTGTGCCTCCAGCAGTGGGTACAGGGCTGCCTCTCAGTAATCAGGGGTTTTCAAATTCGGGCCTGGGGACCCACTGTGGCTGTAGGTTTTTCTTCCAACACAGATTCATAATCAGTGACAACACCTGGTAACACTGATCTCATTTAATTAGCTGGTATTTTTTTCTCTTATTCTACATTCAGAAAAACACAGCAACATGATTTTTACATTTATAAGACATTTAGAAATATTTCTGCTTTTGCTATACATTTAAATGCTTAACTCTGTTTTGTTGATTTCATTATATTTTGCTTTTTCTCTGTGCAGTGTTCCCCTTCGTTGTATCCTATTAATGACAATTAAAAACGAACTGAGCAGACACCCAGGCAAACAACACTAAATAATCAAAGGTTGAAACTACTTTAGTGTCAGACCCACTAAATAGTAAATAATGGATTAATTAAACAATTAGAACACCTGGAAAATCAACATGAAAATATTGTTAAAAAGAAAAAAATACATTATTCCCATATAACTGCTTGGTGCATTTCAATATATATATTTACCAAACTTAGTTTTCTAATTTCTATATTGTTCTCAAAACACAGAACTTTGGAAATAACAGTTCACTTAATTAGCCCCGCAGTCCAATTAAAAACAGAAGCTGGTTGGAACAAAAACCCACAGCCAGTGTGCCAGCAGGACCGAGGTTGGCAAACACTATTGTGTTTTATAAATGAGATTGCAAGTCACACATTACCACAGAGATTATTATGATACTGGCATAAAATAATTAATATATGGCACTCTTATTATGATTACAAAATGTTTTACCAAATTTCGCACCCAAAATACTCAAATGGAATAAGAAATGCCTAATTATGAACCTGTAAATGTCAATAGCAAGTTGACGAATGTCTGGGTGATGTGACTGATAAAATAATTATACTTAATTGATGTTCAATATTCCACATCTTCTTGTTTTACTAAAGGAATAATCACCAGCCTATTACAATAACAATGCATTGTTTGGTAAAATCTCAGTGTCCCGAAAAGCCTGCATTATTCAAAACGACACGAATACTGCCAGCCTTAAAATACAAGCCTCCAGTGTAAAAAGTAGGACACGGTGACTCGCAGGGCTGGGCTTCCTCTGAAGACTGACATAAGAAACGGTATTGTTTACAGAGTTGAGAAGTGAGCTTCCTTTTTTGCCTGTAATCTCTTCCACGGAAATCTTTTCTGAGAGCCAAATAATTGAGAGCACGGGCTGGCCGCGTGAACAAAAGGTTCCTCCAATCACAGAGTGCGTGTTCAAAAGCCCCAGCCAATCAGCGTATGTAGTACTTGCTGTTCATTCAAGTCTCATTGCCTAATCGAAACCTGCCAGAAACGAAGGAGTCACTTCATCTTTAAGGAAGGGATGCGAAACGAATTATCTTTGGGAGGTTATCGTTCTTCTTTTTAACGTTGAAACTGAAGTGTGTCCGACTGTTCTCGTATGATGACGTTTAATGCTGCGCCACCATGTTACTTATGCTAAAAGGTGAACGTAATGTGCTCTAGCCTAAAACACAATACATTATGTCATTCACAGTTTTTAATTACACCAAAGCTATTTCGCCAGTGTGTCCTCCGTCTTTAACCGGAAGCAGTAAACATAGTTTCTTTAATGTTTTTTTGTTGTGATGACTGTAAACAGTAAGTCAAGCTTATATTAAAGTCGAGTTGTTCCAGGCCTGTTAAGTATGATACGTTGTTGTTTTAATTTTTAGGGGTTTCAAATGTAATAGTAATAATTTATTTTATTTATATATCTCACCTTTCATGGTCTGAACTAATTAATGTCTAGTGCTGATTGGACATGGGGAAATGCAGGATATGAACCTACCAAGAAAAGTGACTCTAGATGCTCTGTGCCAGTGCCTTGTCTCTCACATCTCCCAAAATAATGAGTTTAAATACACACCTATCCATATTGGGCAATGAATTGTACTTGTTTAGGTCAAGATGTGACATTAGAACAAATAGAGAATCAGAAAGTCGAACAAGTAGATAATCACTTTGAAAATTAATGAAAACAAACTAGTTGACTCACAAAAAAAGTGGGAATGGGCTTAGTATACTATCATAATGGAAGACAATTTGTCCATCTCCTCTTGTTACTTTTCTCTGCCCCACAACCTGCATGTAATTGGGCAAGGCCAGTGTTTCTTAAATAATTTCATAGGGAAACACCATGGCTGCTAATTTTAGATCAGAGTGTGAGGTGTCATTTCCTTCCCCCAGTGAAGATCATTGCTTAAGTAAACCTGGCATTTTTTGTCATTAAAATTGAATGTTTCAATTAAATGTGTATATTCCCAAGTACAAACTTGTGGATTTTACTTTTCTGGTAAATTCTGATGGAGCAATTAATACCATTATTACTTCACAACGTTTAAATTACAGCATGCCTGGGTGTAGCGTGTGCATATTTTCCCAGTGCTAATGGGTTTTACGTTCACAATCCATGAACCTTTACTGATTAACAAATGAATATTGGTTAGGAAAATGTTGGTGTGCATCAGTGCATCTCGAGATAGAATGATGGCCAGTCCAGCTTTAGTCCCTGCCTTTTGTCTGTTGCTACAAGAATAGGCTCCAATTTTGCCTGAACCTGTAATAGAGAAAGATGGTTTAGAAGAAGGCTAGATGAATGTTGCATTGGCATCATGGCTTATCTGCTACTAAAGTTTACTTTTCTGCTTCCTTTAACAAATACTATTTTCATCCTTTAAATTGTTTCAAATTAGTTACTTTGGTTGCAAATTAACTCAGATCTGATGGGAACAAATAATGAATGCGTTCACTTTCAGTGTATTTGCTCTATCTGTACTCATCATCAAGTAGCTATTTTAAAACATATTAGAAAAAAGCTTCACTATCCCAAAAAACACATCTTTGCCAAGTTTCTTAAAGTAAAAACATGCTATTAGCCATTGATGAACTGTAAGAAATGGGAAAACATGATTTATTAAATAAGAATTTTTAAAGGCAATAGTTGGATCCAAATTAAAAACTTGTTTAAACTAAGAGATAGCAGCCATAATATACATTCAGAATCAGGTATGCTTATCACTGCTAGTGTAGAAGAATATCATCATTGCTTCATCCTTTTAGGAGCCGACTCGGACACAAATCATAATCACAAGTTATATAAATGTTTCAAATGTTGTAAACCCTTTCTTTTCTTATCATACCACCATTAGTTTTAGTTTCATTCTTCACTTGCTAATTGCTTCTCTGAAATTACTTCTGTTTCTTCCAAGAAATAATCATGTGCCTTTTAAACTACAGTATCTTGGACATTCCCACAGCAGGTTTAGGTACTGGAAGATGTTTTAAGGTAGGATTGTTTAATTTTTTTAAAATCCTATATACTAACCTAAATATAGTTCTGCAGTTCAGCTCAATGCCTTGTCATACCCATCAGCTATACTGGCCTAATTCCAGATATGCTGCTAATCCTATTGAAATAGTGTAAAAGAATGCTTAGTCACATCCACAAAGATCAGTAAACAGTCTGTGTTTATAAATGTTTTAAAACATTTTCCTTTTTGACATGTGAATAATACACCACCATCACTTACAGTCATTTTTACATTCCTAATTGATTCTCTGTGGAAGTGGCTTCCATTCTGTGCTGCTTTTCAAAGTATCTTTGAATTCCCCTTGACAGGCACTGAAAATGACATGACGCGAGGCTGCTTAATTTCATTGCTTTTTATTACTAAAAAGAGAATGCAGTGGTGTACCAAAATACCTTGACAAACCCCTACAGCAATTTTAGCACCCCAACGTATTATGTCTCTACTGCTGTTTTAAAACTAATATGCATTGTGATGGTTCTCATGGAATACTTCACCTGGTTACTGATGATTTCCTTACGTAGCTTTATTAAATCTTTGCAGAGTATCTTAAAGATTTACATTAAAATTGAGATCAGCCAGTTGATGGCCAAGTCTATGATAACATAACATTCTCAAACCTATTCAATCTAATTCAGCGCTGTGGGGGACTGTAGCCTATAGTAGGCAGTACAGATCTCAAGGCAGAAGGCAGTTCAAGTTCCCAGTCCATTGCAATACCTATTTACATAATACAGAATCACCCCTTAATCTAACTGCATGTGTTTGAGGATGTGGGAGGGGAGCACACAAAGCCATAGAGAAAACATGCAAACTCCACAGACAATGATCAGGCACAGAATATGAACTCTGGACTTTGGATCTTGGAGGCAAAAGCTGTAGCCACTTATGCATCGAGTGTCCTGCTAGTAGAATACAGCCATATTTCAAGGTTGTTTGTGTCTGTTGCAGTCAATCAGATCAGTCAATCAAAAGCAATACAGTAATCCCTCCTCCATTGCAGGGGTTGCGTTCCAGAGCCACCCGCGAAATAAGAAAATCCGCGAAGTAGAAACCATATGTTTATATGGTTATTTTTATATTGTCATGCTTGGGTCACAGATTTGCGCAGAAACACAGGAGGTTGTAGAGAGACAGGAACGTTATTCAAACACTGCAAACAAACATTTGTCTCTTTTTCAAAAGTTTAAACTGTGCTCCATGACAAGACAGAGATGACAGTTCAGTCTCACAATTAAAAGAATGCAAACATATCTTCCTCTTCAAAGGAGCAAACAAATCAATAGGTCTGTTTGGCTTTTAAGTATGCGAAGCACCGCGGCACAAAGCTGTTGAAGGCGGCAGCTCACACCCCCTCCATCAGGAGTAGAGAGAGAGAGAGAGACAGATAAAAAAAACAATATGTGCCCTTCGTACTTTTAAGTATGCGAAGCACCGTTCAGCATGTCGTTTCAGGAAGCAGCTGCACAAAAGATAGCAACGTGAAGATAATCTTTCAGCATTTTTAGACGAGCGTCCGTATCGTCTAGGTGTGCGAACAGCCCCCCTGCTCAATCCCCCTACGTCAGGATCAGAGAAAGTCAGCGCAAGAGACAGAGAAAAGTAAGCTGGGTAGCTTCTCAGCCATCTGCCAATAGCGTCCCTTGTATGAAATCAACTGGGCAAACCAACTGAGGAAGCATGTGCCAGAAATTAAAAGACCCATTGTCCTCAGAAACCCGCGAAGCAGCGAAAAATCCGCGATATATATTTAAATATGCTTACATATAAAATCCACGATGGAGTGAAGCCACGAAAGGCGAAGCACGATATAGCGAGGGATTACTGTAATGGTATTTTTACATACCCAAGGGAGTCTTCTTTTGAATAAATCATAAATTTTCATGTGGTCTGCTGTCTTTCATTATTAAAATATGTGATTTATACACATATACCCCAAGATGAGCCGCATTTCATCAAAGATCTCGCCAACTTCAAGCCACATGCATTCATTACCATTGGATAGCTGAGTTTCAGACTACAGTGATCCCTCGCTATATCGCGCTTCGCCTTTCGCGGCTTCACTCCATCGCGGATTTTATATGTAAGCATATTTAAATATATATCGCGGATTTTTCGCTGCTTCGCGGGTTTCTGCGGACAATGGGTCTTTTAATTTCTGGCACATGCTTCCTCAGTTGGTTTGCCCAGTTGATTTCATACAAGGGACGCTATTGGCAGATGGCTGAGAAGCTACCCAACTTACTTTCTCTCTCTTTCTCTCTCTCTTGCGCTGACGTAGGGGGGTGTGAGCAGGGGGGCTGTGTGCAGCTGCTTCCTGAAGGACATGCTGCACAGTGCTTCGCATACTTAAAAGCTCAAAGGGCACGTATTGATTTTTGACTTTGTTTTTCTGTGGCTCTCTCTCTGTCTCTTCCTGCTCCTGACAGAGGGGGTGTGAGCTGCCACCTTCAACAGCTTTGTACCGGCGGTGCTTCGCATACTTAAAAGCCCTATTGATTTTTTTTTTTGACTGCTTGCTTTGCACTCCTTTGAAAAGGAAGATATGTTTGCATTCTTTTAATTGTGAGACAGAACTGTCATCTCTGTCTTGTCATGGAGCACAGTTTAAACTTTTGAAAAAGAGACAAATGTTTGTTTGCAGTGTTTGAATAACGTTCCTGTCTCTCTACAACCTCCTGTGTTTCTGCGCAAATCTGTGACCCAAGCATGACATTCTAAAAATAACCATATAAACATATGGTTTCTACTTCGCGGATTTTCCTATTTCGCGGGTGGCTCTGGAACGCAACCCCCGCGATGGAGGAGGGATTACTGTATTCTAATGACGTATAACTGTCTATGATTGGTCATTTATATTGTGTATCACAGCTGTGCGTAATGACAGGAAATAAATTACTTCTACAACAGATCATCTTTGTGCATTGTTACGCCATTTATTTTTGGGCGAGTAATTTGGGTGCAATAATGACAAAAACCTCTTAGTGAATAGGGGGTTAACCCACTGCACTACCTTGCCACTCATTATATCTAGTAATTAATTTTTTGGAGATTCTTGTTCTCCAATCAATCAACTCCTTTCTTTAAGCCAATAGGTAAAGGGAAAATAAATAAAGCTTTGCCTCTTTTTTTGGAGTGGTAATGAACAGTATCTACAGGGGATTCTGAAAGCATTCAAACACCATCACTTTCCACATACTTTATTGTATTGTATATTTAAGTTTAAATGGATAAAGGTGCAATTTTTGCCCATCTGACTTGATTGAATAAACCATAACGACAAACTAAAAAAATGTTTTCTTTAAGCCAATAGGTAAAGGGAAAGTAAAGAAAGCTTTGCCTCTTTTTTTGGAGTGGTAATGAACAGTATCTACAGGGGATTCTGAAAGCATTCAAACACCATCACTTTCCACATACTTTATTGTATTGTATATTTAAGTTTAAATGGATAAAGGTGCAATTTTTGCCCATCTGACTTGATTGAATAAACCATAACGACAAACTAAAAAAATGTTTTCTTTAAGCCAATAGGTAAAGGGAAAGTAAAGAAAGCTTTGCCTCTTTTTTTGGAGTGGTAATGAACAGTATCTACAGGGGATTCTGAAAGCATTCAAACACCATCACTTTCCACATACTTTATTGTATTGTATATTTAAGTTTAAATGGATAAAGGTGCAATTTTTGCCCATCTGACTTGATTGAATAAACCATAACGACAAACTAAAAAAATGTTTTCACAAAGGTTTGAAAATAATTAAAAATCAAAAACTGAAATCTGTCAGTCAAATATGTATTCTGACCCTTAATTCAGAACTTTGCTGAAGTTCTTCGGCTTCTTTGTCTTCAGGTTACCTTATTCTTCCTGGCTATTTTCAGGTCTCTCAACATATTAGGGCTATCAGATTGAATGTCACTATTTGAATATAATTCATATTTATTTAAGAAATGTCAACTATCATTTGTTTTACCTGCACTAATTTTGGTATCATATTACTCTAGACGTGTTATGAGAAGTTGAAGATTTTACTGATCTGTTTTTTGCTCTTCACTTCCACCTTTTCGTAATTTTGAATGATTAATTTGTTATCTTCACTAGTAAAATTTACAGCCAGATCCCTTCTCAACATGTGCTTTTTCTTCTATCCCATTAATCTGCACTCAGAGCATTTCTAAATGCTTCTACAGTGCCCTAAAAGTATCAACTTGCCAATTTGCTCTTAAATCTTTATTAAAACGTAGCAGCATCTATAAAGGAGAAAAAAAGTAGACAGATTTTTTGGATCCTGACTTGATACCATGATGATTGCGTTTTTCTGGGTGAGTCCACAGGTGCCTACTGGCTTTTTATTCTAAATACCTCAATATAAATGGTACCATGCCACTGTCTGTTGGACACCTCCAAAATAATAAAACAAGTCTGCCTTCGACCTTCCTGCCCTTTTGCATCACTCTTATTAACTGACCCGTATTCGTCTTGATCTTAAATCGCTGTGCCTGTGCCTGTTTGAGAGAAAGACACATCATAATTTGTTTGTTGCAACAGTGTCATAAGAACTTCAGGGTTTGTAGAAGCACAAGTAAAAAAAAAAAAAAAGTACAAAATAATAATACAGCGAAGCGTGGTGCCAGCGTGTGTGGCTCATATTGATTTCAGATCCTTTTTGTGGCTGTATTTATGGCTTGCTGTCCTGAGAGCTACATTTGTACCCAGCTGTCAGTACTAGACTGAAAAATAGATGGCAGTGCAGATGCTTGGGGTTTTAATGGCTCTTGTATTTAAATAACAGTTGCCTGAATGCCACTAAGATTGTTTTTTCTTTTTTTGTTGTTATTGTTTGTGTTTGTTGTTTCTGTAGCCACCAGTGCAGCTGTTACAATAATAATTAAGTATATAAAAAGGCGTGTATAAATGTAAATAATGTCCAGAATCGTTACACTAAGTTCAAATATATTTGAATGTTTATTTATTTTTAATTTGAATATTCAAACCTTATATTTTGGCTAATTGGACAGCCCAAACACAGATGTCTATGCTTTGGCTCTGGTGCAGTTAGAGATTTGTCCCCAAGCCACTCCAGTGTTGTCTTGGCTGTATGCCATAAATATGACGAAAGAAGTAAGAGTGTGAACAAAGCTAACTAAACTAAATTCCTTTTCAATGTTACCCCTGCAAAATATATATGGATTAATACAATACACAAAAAGTAGAGAGTTTTCATGCTTCACGAAGATAAGGACCCAATAAAATGAAGAAATTACCTAATGATTAATGAATTGACTTGAATGAAAGTCATAAGCCACATCTATTTTCCCTTGTAAAGAAAGGAGGAAGAGGAGTTGTTAATGGGACAGTAGTATATGGTAGCTCAGGAGCTAAGTCTCTCCTACAGCTACAGCTTTAGCAGGTGTAGTTTTTGTGTAGTATTTTAGAAATGGATTGTCAAGCTCTGCTCTAGGAGAGTTCTTTGCAGTAACCAATGGTTTTCATTTCTTTTGGGGTGTGATGCTAACAAACTCCTTCTTTCTTTTTGTCTAACTCTGATGTCTTCATGTATTCCTTTACTGGCATGTTTCATTGTGCTGAATATAGGGGAGATACCCCCTAAATTAAAATTGATTACTCAGTCTGCTGTAAAACGGCCAGCAAACAAAATCAACATGTGTGTGCATTCACCAAGACATCTGAATATCCAAAAACTGATGTGGTGTCTTGTGCAGCTGTTTCTTCTCTTTAGGGGTTGGCCACCCTTCTAGGTCTATTTCAAGAGAATTACGGCAGCCACTTGTAATCAGCTAGCAACAATGACCAAATGCAGCATTGCACACAGCAGGACAAGTTTATACTACATTCCATTGAAAATGATAACTGATGAGCATTTAAAATCATGTGAATTTAGAGGAGAAATTTGAAATAGAGAAATCTAATTAAGCTAGAAATCAAACTAAAGGCAACAACATTCCATTGTAAGTGTGTCAGGAATAAAAACTTAAAGGTACTGAGTTGAATACCCATCAGTCTTTGTTGTAGAGTTCCTGCTGGTAACAAGTTAAAGAAAGCAGCCCATGTTTCTCTGTCCCAAGAAACAGCCTACATCCACCCCCACCCCCACCCCCACCAGGGTATTTCCAGAGAGTTCCAGCCTACCAAGGTTATACAATCAATTACCTCAGAATATCCTAGGTTTTTCTTGGACTCGCTCAACATGTCCAGTGAAGACACACAAATTCCATCCTCTCCTCTGACTCCAGAGGCACCTAGGAGGTTGGAGATAGTGTTCAGTCATGAGTATACATTATATGGTGGCCAGGACAGCTGCATGCTCCAGCCAGACAGCAAGCTGGCTTACCTTTCTTAAAGCACAGAGTGAACATTGTGTGTGAATAATGAAGATTTGGGAATGACCTAGATGTAACTCCTTTAAAAACTATATTGTTTAAATGTAATGCTTATGGCATCATTTCCTATATGAAATACTGCTATAAAAGCTGAGTAATGATTACTTTTTTATTCTCAAATTTGTTAAGTCGGTGCTTATGTTATACAATGGTTTTCTGAGTCAACGCTATTTCAATTTTATTTTTAGTACACACATGATCAATCCACCCATATTTTAACGTGGTCATGGTGTGTTGGTTCAGGTATTGGCACCATTAGTTACAAGGAAGGTACCTATCACAGAGCAGACACTCATTAATACCAGACCAGTTTACAGCTTCCAGTTATCTTAGCTTATATACCTTTGGAATGTAGTAAAAAACGGGAGTACCTAGAGAATAACAAAATGAGTCCACAGGGAGAACGTTCATGCTCCATAAGCTGTGTCCAGGTCTAGGATTCAAACCTAGGACTCTGGAAATGTGACAGATCAGTGGAACCACTGTGACATGTAATGCAACCAAGAGTACAGTAACACAAATCCCAAGAAAGTGTAGTACATGGATTTCATTTTTAATTTATTTTGAATGGATAACTTTTAATAAAAGATAAAATCAGTTGGCAAAGTCAAACACCAGCTTCCTCTAATTCACTGCTACTGAATGGTGGAGTGCAAACACTACTCCATTCTTTTGTCCTTTTAAATGACCAAATAAGGACTTTGGTAGTCCACCGCAATATTTCCTATGTGTCCGTAAAAAGGGCCTGCTTTCCATCTGGCAGGCTAGAGAGTTTCGTTGGCATTTAGAGGAAAAGTTCTTACAGTTCCCAGGATTCTGGCCAGGTATCTTTAACATGCCACCCGAAATATATTTTTTATACTAGCGGTCACAAATAATTTATCTTTGTTACCAAAGACAGATAAGGTTCCGTGAGTGACCGAAATTCAGAGTAAGAGTTTTATAGTGAGTGGCTGCTTTTGAATGAGTTGCTTTAACTTGAAGGATCTGATATAAATTGCTAGTTTAATTTTAAATCAGTACTTTTATTTAAAAAAGACTGGTTTTCATCTCTTGAAATTAATTACCATCCATTCAGTTTCTGAACCCACTACAGTATTACTGTTATATTTTTAGGAAAATAGATCATATTACAGCTGAAACAGGTACAAAATAGGAAGCAACCCTGGATGTGACACCAGTCTTCATAACACAGATTCATACAGGGCCTGTTTTAGAGTCCGCAATCAGCCTAACACAGACATCTTTAACAGGAAACAAAAAAATTCCTATAAAAACTCCAAGCAGACATGTGTAGGATTTCATACAGACTGTGACAGGATGTGAACCCAGGTCCCTCGAGCATCAGTGTCGTACCCTCATACGACTTGCTATTTTTTCCAAATCAGTATGTCACTAACTTGGCATAAAGGAATCTTTACCTCCTGTCTTACCAATCATTCTCTCCATCATGATTGATTACTAAAACCATCAGAAGCGAATTACTTAACTTTTCATCAATCTATCCATTTTCTAATCTTTAATCCAGTTTTGTGATGTACCAGCTTGGTTGGAACCTCATCCAACAACATTGGGTGCATGTTGGGACAGTGCTGGAGGGGTCTGTAGTCCATCTAATGAACACTTACAAACCAACTCATGCTGAGTCAATTTGTAGTCACAAACTAATCTAACATACATGTCTTTCTCATGTTGGAAGACCAGAGTATATAACCCATACAAATATAGCATAGGAAAAACACAGAAACTCAACAGACAGTGTGCAGGCTAGAATTAGAATCTTGAAGTTTGCAGCTGTTAGGCAGCAGTGTTAACTGCCAAGCTGCCCATCTAGCAATGACTCATTATCAAAATGAAGATTCTTTAGTACTTAATTAAATAAACTATTTATATCCACAGCAAAGAAAAAGTAAAATACCATGTGGGCATCTTCAATAAGAAAATATTGTTGCAACAGGGAAGCACATTTGTACACAGATCAGGTTCTTAAAGCAGTCAAAAGACAGAGATTAGTAAAACTAAATTCTAATCCTATGAATCCTCAGAAAAACCATCATTCAGCCCAATTACATTAAGGATACTCAAAATGCGTCATGGCTCGAGAAAGTGTTGATGATTCAATAAATATAATCATGATCCTAAGTCATGCATTCCAAAATGTACGTAAAACGCAAAAAAATAATAGACTTTCAGAGTAGGAAAATGGTCCTAACTGGCTCAAACATCTAAGAGTGCTGCAAATTTCATCCTACTCTTAGGAGTAGGAATAATAGCATTTTGTTAATTTTTTTAAATTTAGGAAACTAAACTTAACTTCACTAAGATTTAGGAAAACTTGTGATTTGTCATAACTCGCTAGGAGTTGCAAAAGCACGGCATTCAGACGGAAAGGACAAATCGGGAAATTCTGAATTATATCATTTATATCATTCAATATCATTTGCACCTGTGTCTCCACTGCTCATCACTAAGTGTCAGTATCTGGATACAATTAAGAGGCCAAATGCCACAAAAAACGTGAATGAAAAAAAATGGTAAAAGAAAGTTAAGCATTTAAAGCTACTGTCAAAAAACATATTTTATAAATATCCTTTAAATGTAAATATGATATCAGGGCATTTCTCACAATGCATAATAAAAAGGCAGCAAATTATACAATTAGTATAATCAGAACTTAGACTGCCTTGTTAATTTTTGAAACTGGTTGGAATAAAAGCCTGTTTCAACAGTGGGTACAGCAGGACTGAACTTGAAAAATATTCCTCCATGCTATGTGTGGAGAAAGTACAGGTGGTTCTGATGAATGTCCTGCGGTGGGTTGGCACCCTGCCCAGGATTGGTTCCTGCCTTGTGCCCTGTGTTGGCTGGGATTGGCTCCAGCAGACCCCCGTGACCCTGTGTTCGGATTCAGCGGGTTGGACAATGGATGGATGGATGGTTCTGATGAACTATCATTCGATTATAGCTAAAAAACTTTTTGACAATGAAGCCCTGCATTTTAGCTGTATCATGGCTATCAGGCAAAAAAAAACTCTTACCTTCAGACTACATTATGTGTAATTACATCTATCGAGGAAGCTTTGTTAGTTAATAATTTAAATTAATAATGATTCCCATTAGAAATTCTAGAAGGAAAATATTAATAATTAGTAAACATATATGTAAACCCCCCTTTTTTAAGAATAAACAGGTTTAGAAAAAAAAATACATCCTCCATTTTCAAACCTGCTTTTCCAGTCCAGGGCCATGAGGAGCCAGACAATAACCTTTGAAGGGGTGTCCATTTGTCACAGGGCATACTCACATGTACATTCATGTACTGGGCCAAATTAAAGTTCAGAACTTAGCCTGGAGAAAAAAAATGACATATGTTGGTTTTGTGTTTTTACTGCTAACCATTCCTAATTTCTAAGAATCTACATGTTGTTCAGTTTTGAGCAGGATGACAATGTAATATATCCAGAGAGCTAAATATTTGTAGCAGACCAAGAGACAAGAGGATGCTTGTGTGGGTGATATTCCTCAAAAACTTTTTGCATCTGGAGTAGGTACAATAAGAATCTTGCTTTGCTTCTGTAGGCATGCTGTAATGTGATTCTGGGAAGTACACAGTATAAAATTCTTGTGAGAAACAGAAGTACTGCTCTGCACTAAAAGAGCAGAGGAAACTTGGGTGTGCTCCATTTGTAAAGGTTACAGACTTTGCTTATTGATTCACTGTCAAAAAGTACAGGAAGAGAATTTTGTGAATTATTTTTTATACTTGTCATCAATCTTTCTTAGCACTGTATCCTTCCTGCTGCAAAGTAATTCATAGTGCAGAGGTTTAGGAGGCTATTGATACACTTTTGATTCTGGTAGAGTTGATCTTTACAGATTAATTCATGGGAAATAGGCAAACAAAGTTTGATGCAAAAATAACTACAGTAGAGGCTAACATAAAAACCGATATACCAGAGCACCCCACGTGGTGGCAGTATTGATGATAATACTGATAAATGAGTACATAGAGGTAAGAAGGCCAACATAAGCATTTATGTTTTTCCCAATTAAACCAAAAGGAAATGTCAACAAACATGAATAGAGTGAAGGTGAGTTGTACAGACAATAATGTAACAGCGATGAGCAGGTTAGATTTAGAAAGCCCGCTTGTTGGCAATAGGAACTTTGTGAAAGTGGCATCAAGACATGATGAGCATAGCAATCAAAACGGTGACACAGCCTAACTGTGTAATTTGAGAGACTTTAGCACTCAAGTGGGGAATGGTGAAGGTGTATAAAAGTACATGATGGGCAGAAATGGCCTGGTTGATCTAAATAAGCGAATAGTAATTACATTTCTGTACTGTTTCTGGATTAAGCATAACAAATAATGCATTTGAACATAAGGTTGCAGACAAGTCAGCCTGGTACCATGGTGCTTTGTGCCTAAAGTCAAACACTTTGACAAATATTTGGTGCAGTCATGATTGCATGTTCTGGACATTCAGTAGGGAGTTGTTCTTGGAGGAGCGCTACCTGAGGTGATGAGAGTGCAAGGTGATCACCGTCTGGATTGAGGTGTCAGCTGGATGAACCTAAGAGACCCACGCTGGTAGTGATTGCTAAGTAGATCTTATAGTTTGGTATTAGTGTAACTTCCTACACATTCTGTGGATGTCAGTTATTTGGAGTCTGGATGAGTTCTGTTCAAATCTCAAGTGTAGAAGCAGCTTCAAAGAGGTTTGGCTGGAGAGTGGTTGGTGCTTTTAATAGCTGCATCCCTTGAATACATTGCTGAACACCATCTGTAAGGGAGCCCATTAAATACTAGATGCAGTGTAAGCAGAAGCCTCTCTACATATAAGGAAAAGGTGACTACAGATTAAAAAGGCAGCAGCTGCCCAGAGGTCATAACAAAAGATCCAACAATAGTTTGGATGAATTTAGGGCTACATGAAAAAGCGTACCTTTCACATTAAAGGTGAGGAAACCTTTATCTTTGTTGTGGTTATTATTTGAAAATGGAAGGAACACTTTGAAGATCTCCTAAACCAACTGGACAAAACATTCTTGAAGGAGATGATGTCTTAAGCATCTGTTTGGGATAGGGCAATTTATTTAGCTGAAATTAATGTAGTGAGTGAGAAACTGTGTAGTGGTAAGGCAGGTATAATGGGTGAGATCTGGCCACAAATGCTTGAGGGTGTCCTGTATAACATTCCTTTTCAAAATTGGCTAAAAGATGGGGACAGTATTTCTGTATTGGCAGATGTAAGTTGTTGTTCCATTTTTAAATAAGAGAACCAAAAATCTGCACTACTGACTGTGTTTCTGCAGTCCATAGGATTCTTGGAAATACTTGAACTGGTTCGGTGGTATGGAGACTCCAAAGAACAGTTGAACCTCATGTTCAGGACTGTGGGACAGTGAGCAAACTCTTTGATTGTGTACATATTTTGAAGGGTTGTGGGATTTTGGCAGTCTTCATTGCATGTGTTCTAGTTTCTGTAGAGAGGGCTTATAACCCGTTTTATCCCCCACAGTCACTACTACTTGCTGTTTGGTCCTTTTATTTCCAAAGTGAGATCAGTATCTGAATTTTTCTAGTTAGGAATATTAATTGTTTTCATAGGGATTCATTAAAATGTGTCTTTTTGCCCCTCCCGTCTATAATTTTAGTGGACAGTATAACAAAGTGCATCCATTTTTGGAACACAAGTGTTGTATCTCTGCTGTTAGCAGATTATATACAGTGATCCCTCGCTATATCGCGCTTCGCCTTTCGCAGCTTCACTCTATCGCGGATTTTATATGTAAGCATATTTAAATATATATCGCAGATTTTTTGCTGGTTCGCGGATTTCTGAGGACAATGGGTCTTTTAATTTCTGGTACATGCTTCCTCAGTTGGTTTGCCCAGTTGATTTCATACAAGGGACGCTATTGGCAGATGGCTGAGAAGCTACCCAACGTACTTTTCTGTCTCTCTTGCGCTGACTTTCTCTGATCCTGACGTAGGGGGTGTGAGCAGGGGGGCTGTTTGCACACCTAGACGATACGGACGCTCATCTAAAAATGCTGAAAGATTATCTTCACGTTGCTATCTTCTGTGCAGCTGCTTCCTGAAGCAACATGCTGCACGGTGCTTCGCATACTTAAAAGCTCGAAGGGCACGTATTGATTTTTGACTGTTTGTTTTTCTCTGTCTCTCTCTCTCTCCCTCTCCCCCTGCTCCTGACGGAGGGGGTGTGAGCTGCCTCCTTCAACAGCTTTGTACCGGCGGTGCTTCGCATACTTAAAAGCCAAACAGCCCTATTGATTTGTTTGCTTTCCTCTGTCTTTCTGACAGACTCTGCTCCTGACGCGCACTCCTTTGAAGAGGAAGATATGTTTGCATTCTTTTAATTGTGAGACAGAACTGTCATCTCTGTCTTGTAATGGAGCACAGTTTAAACTTTTGAAAAAGAGACAAATGTTTGTTTGCAGTGTTTGAATAACGTTCCTGTCTCTCTACAACCTCCTGTGTTTCTGCGCAAATCTGTGACCCAAGCATGACAATATAAAAATAACCATATAAACATATGGTTTCTACTTCGCGGATTTTCTTATTTCGCGGGTGGCTCTGTAACGCAACCCCCGCGATGGAGGAGGGATTACTGTACTGCTCAAAAAAATTAAAGGAATACTTTTTAATCAGAGTGAAGCATCAAGTCAATAAACCTTCTGGGATATTGATCTGGTCATTTACAGTTAGGTCCATAAATATTTGGACAGAAACAACTTTTTTCTAATTTTGGTTCTGTACATTACCACAATGAATTTTAAATGAAACAACTCAGATGCAGTTGAAGTGCAGACTTTCAGCTTTAATTCAGTGGGGTGAACAAAACGATTGCATAAAAATGTGAGGCAACTAAAGCATTTTTTAACACAATCCCTTCATTTCAAGGGCTCAAAAGTAATTGGACAAATTAAATAACTGGAAATAAAATGTTCATTTCTAATACTTGGTTGAAAACCCTTTGCTGGCAATGACAGCCTGAAGTCTTGCACTCATGGACATCATCAGATGCTGGGTTTCCTCCTTTTTAATGCTCTGCCAGGCCTTTACTGCAGTGGTTTTCAGTTGCTGTTTGTTTGTGGGCCTTTCTGTCCAAAGTTTAGTCTTGAACAAGTGAAATGCATGCTCAATTGGGTTAAGATCAAGTGACTGACTTGGCCATTCAATAATTTTCCACTTCTTTGCTTTAATAAACTCCTGGGTTGCTTTGGCTGTATGTTTTGGGTCATTGTCCATCTGTATCGTGAAGCACCGCCCAATCAATTTGACTGCATTTAGCTGAGTTTGAGCAGACAGTATGTCTCTGAACACCTCAGAATTCATTCGGCTGCTTCTGTCCTGTGTCACATCATCAATAAACACTAGTGTCCCAATGCCACTGGCAGCCATACACGCCCAAGCCATCACACTGCCTCCACCATGTTTTACAGCTGATGTGGTATGCTTTGGATAATGAGCTGTTCCACGCCTTCTCCATACTTTTTTCTTGCCATCATTCTGGTAGAGGTTGATCTTGGTTTCATCTGTCCAAAGAATATTTTTCCAGAACTGTGCTGGCTTTTTTAGATGTTCTTTAGCAAAGTCCAATCTAGCCTTTCTATTCTTGAGGTTTATGAGTGGCTTGCACCTTGCAGTGCACCCTCTGTATTTACTTTCATGCAGTCTTCTCTTTATGGTAGACTTGGATATTGATACACCTACCCCGTGGAGAGTGTTGTTCACTTGGTTGGCTGTTGTGAAGGGGTTTCTCTTCACCATGGAAATGATTCTGCGATCATCCACCACTGTTGTCTTCCGTGGATGTCCAGGTCTTTTTGCGTTGCTGAGTTCACCAGTGCTTGCTTTTTTTCTTAGGATGTACCAAACTGTACATTTTGCCACTCGTAATATTGTAGCAATTTCTCGGATGGGTTTTTTCTGTTTTCGCAGCTTAAGGATGACTTCTTTCACTTGCATGGAGAGCTCCTTTGACCGCATGTTGTCTGTTCACAGCAAAATCTTCCACATGCAAGCACCACACCTCAAACCAACTCCAGGCCTTTTATCTGCTTAATTGATAATGACATAACGACGGACTTGCCTACACCTGCCCATGAAATAGCCTTTGAGTCAATTGTCCAATTACTTTTGAGCCCCTGAAATGAAGGGATTGTGTTAAAAAAAATGCTTTAGTTGCCTCACATTTTTATACAATCGTTTTGTTCACCCCACTGAATTAAAGCTAAAAGTCTGCACTTCAACTGCATCTGAGTTGTTTCATTTAAAATTCATTGTGGTGATGTACAGAACCAAAATTAGAAAAAAGTTGTCTCTGTCCAAATATTTATGGACCTAACTGTAAGTAGCAGAGGGTTTGGTATTAGTTTCAGCTGCTTTGATGTTAATGAAATTAACAAACAGGTGCACTAGGGGACAACAATGAGATGACCCCAAAACAGACATTTTTCTCTCCTCATCTTTTCTGACTGTTATTTTACTAGTTTTGCATTTGGCTACGGTCAGTGTCACTACTGGTAGCATGAAGCGATACCTGGACCATACAGAGGTTGCACAGGTAGTCCACCTTCTCTAGGATGGCACATCAATACGTGCCATTGCCAGAAGGTTTGCTGTTTCTCCCAGCACAGTCTCAAGGGCATGGAGGAGATTCCAGGAGACAGGCAGTTACTCTAGGAGAGCTGGACAGGGCCGTAGAAGGTCCTTAACCCATCAACCGGTATCTGCTCCTTTGAACAAGGAGGAACAGGATGAGTACTGCCAGAGCCCTACAAAATGACCTCCAGCAGGCCACTGGTGTGAATGACTCTGACCAAACAATCACAAACAGACTTCATGAGTGTGGCCTGAGGGCCCGACGTCCTCTAGTGGGCCCTGTGCTCACTGCCCAGCCGGCACCGTGGAGCTCGATTGGCATTTGCCATAGAATACCAGAATTGGTATGTCCACCACTGGTGCCCTGTGCTTTTCACAGTTGAAAGCAGTTTCACCCTGAGCACATGTGACAGATGTGAAAGGGTCTGGAGAAGCTGTGGAGAATGTTTTGCTGCCTGTAACATCGTTCAGCATGACCGGTTTGGTGGTGGGTCAGTGATGGTCTAGGGAGGCATAACCATGGAGGGACGCACAGACCTCTACAGGCTAGACAATGGCACTTTGACTCCCATTAGGTATCGTGATGAAGTCCTTGGACCCATTGACAGTCCCTTTGCTGGTGCTGGTCCTGGGTTCCTGTGGCGAGAGTATGTAGGCAGTTCCTGGAGGATGAAAGAATTGATACCATTGACTGGCCCCCATACTCACCTGACCTAAATCCAATAGAACACCTCTGGGACATTATGTTTCAGTCCATCCGACGCGGCCAGGTTGTACCTCAGACTGTCCAGGAGTTCAGTGATGCCCTGGTCCAAATTTGGGAGGAGATCCCCTAGGACACCATCTGTAGTCTCATTAGGAGCATGCCCCACTGTTATCAGGCATGCATACAAGCACGTGGGGGCCATACAAACTACTGAGAATGATTTTGAGTTGCTGGAATGAAATTTCGGCAAAATGGACTAGCCTGCAGCATCATTTATTCACTTTGATTTATCGGGTGTCTTTGAATTCAGCCCTCTGTAAGTTGATAATTTTCATTTACATAAATTGATGTGGCATCCTTTCATTCCTAACACATTACCCAGTCCATATCAGTATAGATATCCAGCATGATTTTTTTTCCAATTGAGATTTGTTTTCAAAGTGTTCCTTTAATTTTTTTGAACAGTTTATTTTCCTCTTAGTTTCATTTGACTGTGATCTCTAACACAAATGAGAACAGCTGACGGCTGAACATTTCATGGTCAAAGTAAGAGTCAGTACCTCTAAATCACAGTCTGCTTAGTGAAGAGTGACTTGCTTTGTGCAGTTAGGATGAAATTTAACTATATTGGGATTTCCTCACAGCTGGTGTGAGAGGAAACGGGGTTATCAATTTATGGGGTAGTACCGTAACTGTTGTGCTGAATGTTGTTCATGAAGCAGAAACTAAGCAATTGGTGAGCCTCTCAATTTACTGGCATGTGTTCTTCTAGCTCTTACTGGTGGGCGCAAGCTTTTGGTAGTGAGCGAAAGGATGAGTTCTGGAATAAAAATACATAGCTAAAAGGAGGTTCAGCTATAGTGTTGCCTAGCTTTCCATCATTGTAGTACAGCTGCTGTTTTGTGCTGGCTTTTTCTCACATGTTGTGTTTCAGGTACAACCCCCTAGATGATATATATTGTCAGACCAAAGCTTATTTGGTGTACACTCCTCAGCTTGTTAAAACCATCACCAAAGTAAAGTAATACAGGTGATAAGAATTGTCATCTGTCTGCAAATGTGTTTTGAAAGCCTATAAATGTTGTGAAAACCTAGAACTGGTTTTGAATAGGTTTATTACTTTGAGAGTTATTTGGGTAACACCAGAGACCAGCCCCAGTCAGTACCTAGTCAGTATGTTTTAGAGTTTGAACTTTTTAGGAGTGGTGCTACACTACAAATAGGGAGTGTGTTTGCAGCTCCAAGCTGTCCATATGGGTGTGGATATTTTTGTGTGTAGCATACTGCTATGAACAGACATTTCTTGACAGATTTGTTTATTAGTGCCAGTTACTACTTTTTAGGCTAACTCATTAGAGTGTATTTTATAAGTAACTAGCTGTGTTACCCAGCATTGCCTAGGAAATTTTCTATGTTAATACATGGGCCTCATTTATAGTGTCACTGGTTAGTTAGATCTATAAGAAGTACAGTGTAACTAACAAAGTAATCTCCTTTATGCAATATTTGTATTTTTTTTAACCATTGATTAATATTATTAGTTCACTTAAGCTGCTTAGTGTTGAACATGCTATATACAGTCCTTGGCTGAGTTTGTATTACAGAGATTGCAGCAGATCTAACTCCATATTAAAGGATATGATAACCGTATTTGGTAATATTACAAAGGTGATTTAAAGTTGATTTATTCAGAGTTAAAAATAGCTAAAAATCGTAACTCTCCATCAGCACTAAAGTCTAAAATTACTACTTCCTCATCCTACAGTGGGTTAGAATAAATGTCTACTAACAAAAAAAGCCAAAGTTACTCATTACTTTAATCACTCAAATATACCATCCTATTCTTTTCTTTTCACTTTCTGAAAAATAACATCTTCGTCAACTTCAGAAAAAATTGTACTTCATTCTGCTCAATTGTGGCTTGGCCCACTGGTTAATTTGCTGTGTTTTTCTTATTCTTTTTTTTTCCCTCTTTTTGTTTTTTAACTTTTCATTTCTCTTAATTCTATTTTTTCCTAACTTTTAACTTCTCCTAATGCTGATCATTGATTGATATTGCAAACTTAATAATGATATGAAAGTGGACAGCAGTGTTGGCTTGTTCAAAACACATGGTTATGCAGTGATAAAAAGTTTATTTCAGATTTATTGTCACTTGTAACAAACCCCCGTTCCACCGAAGCAATCAACAGCACTGTGCAATATTTTTCCCTGTTTCTAACTGCGGTCATTTATCCAAGGGGAACTGTTCTATGTGAGGGATGCCCTGAGTCAGCAAGGACAGGGGAAGATGGCATTAACAGGGCATTGTCTCCTCTGGAACATTAGATGGTAACCCCCATGGGTTACAGCAGCAGCACGGATTCCCACAGGGCATCATGGGACTTGTAGTTTGTCAGCCCAGCCCTGTTGGGATCTGTGGTTGCCACTAGGAGGTGCTGCAGGGTCTGGGGAGCCCTACTATGTTGGGCTTCAGCCTCACCCAGAAGTGCTTCCCTGCCATATTAATGGACTACTGGAAGTACTCCCTGATATAGCATAAAAGGAGCCCACTGCCTTCATTCCGTGAGCCACAGTTGGGAGGTAACAGACAAAGCTTGCTGGAGGAGGAGTGAAGGTGGAAGGAGACAGATAGAAAAAGAAGAAAAGAAAGAAGAAAAGTGTGCTTATTGTGCTTATAGTACTGTTCTTGGTGCTACACTGAAGCACAAGTCTGCAAAGGTTGAGAAACACTGCTTTAATCCAGCAAATCAGTGAAACTGTTATCCCAAAGTGGTTGAGAAAAAAATAGAAGCAGCAACTGTGATTTTTGAATGCATGATGGCAGCAGCGCAGTCGCTGATGGGAATTGTAGTCCCCACTTAGAAATTTGCATGAGTTTGCAGATAGAATAAATGGAGGAAACTAATGCATATTAAACACCTTTCTAGCTGAATCCGTTGCATGAAACTAACTACGCTCACAGCCACAGCACCTTGTAAACAATTGCTAAACATATCTTCTTTGAGCTTCACTGAACTTTGGTTGCGGTGCAATAGAGGATTATTACTGATATATATTAACAAATAAAAAACAGGTTTTGGTAATTTTCTGTTTTTAGATAGATAGATAGATAGATAGATAGATAGATAGATAGATAGATAGATAGATAGATAGATAGATAGATAGATAGATAGATAGATAGATAGATAGATAGATAGATAGATACTTTATTAATTCCAAGGGGAAATTCACATACTCCAGCAGCAGCATACTGATAAAGAAAATATTAAATTAAAGAGTGATAACAATGCAGGTATACAGACATTCAATAACTTTGAATGATGTTAACATTTAATAACCCCCACCCCCGCAGGTGGAATTGAAGAGTCACTTAATGTGGGGGAGAAACGATCTCCTCAATCTGTCAGTGGAGCAGGAAAGTGACAGCAGTCTGTCGCTGAAGCTGCTCCTCTGTCTGGACATGATACTGTTTAAACAGTATCACCAAATTTCTATCAAATCAGTCAAAGCATTTTTGAAATTGTGGGGTATTAAGTTTTCCTATTGTGTTTTTAACACCTAAATATTGATATATTGAAATGTCCTTTCTTAGTGAACTAGGGGGCTCCGCCCCCTACTCGCTTCGCTCGCCAACCCCTGGTGTTGGGAATGACAAAGAGCGTGATGTATGAATGAGATATAGAATAGTGTGACGGTGTAGATGATGCAAATAGAAAGCAAACAATAAAGTGTGTGGCACAGTGTAAAGGTTTATTTGAAAATTTCTTTGCACACGCCGTTTAAGTGTAAAAGGTAATTCCAGCTCAGAACTTGTAAGGTCATTTAAGATGGTTATTGTTGTGATCAGAGTCAAGTTTGTCAGAGCTTAGAAAGAGTTGTGTCTCTCCAGGAAGCAATGGAATGACTTGGGTATTAATGTTTTCCACATTAATATTTTTTGGACATAATATAGTGCGTTGTGTTAAAAGGGGCATTTGGTCTAATGAGATTGCTGTTCCAAATGTCTCTGTAACTAAGTCGTCGCAGATAAAGGCTTGAGGAATTGTAATAATATGTGGCTGAAGTCCATCTGTATTGGTGAGTGTACCATCTCTCAGTTGTAATAAGCAATTGTTATGATCTGGTTCTGGACATCGTATCTTTTTTACTAACTGTATCTTTTGAAAGCAATGCCAATTGTCTGCGTATTTTAAGGTGCACTGAACAATAGCTGAGTGCATGGCATCTGGAAGAATAGCTAATCACTGTCTAAAATCTCCTCCTCATAAAAGTACCTTTCCTCCAAATCGAATATTATTATTCCTAAACGTTTGTAGAAGTTTATGAATGGTGTTGAGTAAGTGACTTCATGCCATTGAACATTCATCAATAAACAACATTTTTTCAAGACGGATGTCACGTGCAGTGCCACCGTTAATGTTCATAGTGAATACCGATTTGTAGGATCTAATGTAGTTGATAAAGATTTCACTTTCAGGTACATCGTCAGTTATAAGCTTCTGTAGATATTCAGTATATGAATGTAAAGAAGGCAGTCTAATTTGACCCTTTTGACAACAACGTGTAAATGTATTACTTGTATTGCCAGTTGTTTCTTTAGGGAAGTGAACTGAATGACAATGATTGCAAATGACATTCATTAATCCGAATGAATTTTCCTGGTGTATGTTTTGCTTGTGCCGTTTGAGAGGCGCGTTGTTGCATGTGTAGTATTTGGGACGTGTTGTTTTGGAGCTGTAATCGATTTGCCTGTGCTGTGTGAGAAGCCCGTTGTAGCCTTCGCTGCCATTAACGTATGTCTGAGACGGGAGGTGTTTCGTTTTGAATCCGTGCCTGTTGCGATGCAGCACTTTGATTGATAGTTTGCGTAATGTGGATCTAGGATGTAGATTTGTGCATATTTGCGTTGTTGATTTGTTTCAGGGTGCACTGTTCCAATGCGATTCAGTATTTGTGCACATATGCGAATGCAGTATGGGCCATTGCCTTTTGGTGGCCTGATATTTACTCCGGTATATGCAAAAGCAAATGAACTATTGCAGGATCTAATGCAGTTCATAAAGTTTTTACTTTTAGGTACATCGTTAGTTAGAAGCTTTAGTTGAGCTTTGCGTTTTTGGAGTCGAGACATTTTTTCTTTTAGAAATATGGATAAGTAATAAGGAGTATTGCACTCACTGTTAATATGGAGCCTTTTTTGCGGTTGAACGGTTAATAGTGCCTTATTGTAATGAGATCCACCTATGCTGCATACCCGTCTATTTTGTTGTTTCTTTCGTGTTCGTGTGTTTGTTCCTGTTATCATTTCCTTTTCGTTTTGTACCCGTGACCGTGTATTCATGACTTGTTTCTTTCTCAGCATGCGAAATATGGATAAGTAATAAGGAGGATCGCAGTCACTGTTAATATGTTTCCTTTTCTGCAGTTGAACGGTTAATAGTGCTTTATTGTAAGGAGATCCACCTATGCTGACACCTATGCTGTCTAGTGTGAAGGTGTTGACGTTCACTTTAGAATATGTGGCTTTGGGTGTCACTTCTTATGGATGTGTGTGTGGGGGCGGGGAGGGGGGTGAGGATTGTTGTCGCACGAGCGTCTTCTTTCTTTTTGTGTTCCTGTGTGTTGTTGAATCCCCCTCTTTGTGTGTGTCCCGTCCCTTGCTTGTAGGGTCCGTGGGGTGGTTTTGTGTTCTTTTTTTTGTGTTCTATGGGCTTGTTGAGTCCCCCTCTTGGTGTGTGTCCCGTCCGGTGCCTGTAGGGGGGGGGGGGGGGGGGGTGCCTTGCTGTTGTGCGCGAGCCTCTTTTTTTTTTTTTTTTTTTTTTTTTTTTGGGTCTAGTTTCGTGTGCAATGTGTTTCGTGCTTTGCTTGTGTTTGAATACTTTTTTATGTGCCTTTTCCTTTTTTCGGTGCTCTTTGCGCCTCATTTCTCCATTTTTCCTGTGCTCACTCCTTTTTTCTGTGGTCTTGTCCGCCTCTCGCGGCCCCTCATCCGCCTCTCTCGCCCTCTTTTGTCCGCCTTTCTCGGCTCCTCAGCCGACTCTCGCGGACTCTTTTTGCGCCTGCGCAGTACGTCTTTTTGCAGCTACGGCCCATTGCCGGATGTGCCTGCGTCCATCATCCGGTTTAGCATTCTCGGTTAGTAATATGGATACCTGCTGCCCGTACAATTGTGCTAAAGTTTAGTTTTTTAGGTAAGCAGGAAAAAGTGTTTTTTCCTGATGAGTGAGTGAGTCAGGCATTCAGTCAGTCAACTTTGCATTATATATGTTGTGAATGGGTGAATAATTATAGGGTTAAAAAAAGTGTTTGGGTCACCCCTTTTAATTCTCAAGGAATATAACTCAAATCAGTGCTCAAGGGCACAAAATAGGAATAATACAAAGCAGCCTTCCTGGCTTCATTGAAGGGTTTGGCCCTTGAGAGCAAGTCAGTCATAGGAGGTTCTGTCCTTTCACCAAGTTGGAGTCCAAATGACTTTTATAGACACACGTGGAAAGGGTGAGGTTATTTTCCATCAAAGGGTATCTTTTTGCAGCTGCTAAGGAGAGAAAAGAAAAAGCTGTTAGCAGCAGCTCCCCCTCTGGCCCAAATGATGCATTAGATAGATAGATAGATAGATAGATACTTTATTAATCCCAATTGATGAGCTGGGAAAGTGTTCCTCTGATGCACATGTGTGACAGTATATAGATTAATACATTTCACACCAGAATTGTTTAGAGATTCCTTTTTTATTATTAATACATTTGTTGAAACTTGTTTATTTTTAAAATAGTTATACTGATGTTTGTGTTTACTTGCTTAAACAAAAAATTGTAATATTTGGGATATTATTGGCATATACAGTTATTGCATCAGTTTTAACAAATGCTCCTAAACAAGTAATCAACTATTTGTTATTTTAAAATAAATAATTTAATTATTTCATTCAATTAAAGTAAAAAAATCAAAACACTTTATAGTGTTTGCACCGAGAAATATGATGTTAGATTAATTTATGCTACAGGACCTCCTGCATATCTGGTGCAATAAGATTTTATAATGCTACACTATGACATCTTTTGCCATGTCAGTTTTCTTCTTTTTTGCAATTCTTGTCTGTATTTAAGGAAGATTGTTGTTGTTTGTTATAATATTTCTTGAGCTTAACTCAAGAAATTAAAAGTAAAGGAAATACTATCTATCTATCTATGATACAGATAGCACTCCTAGTGAAAGACAAATCATGAAATCTGATTGATGACTGTTAGATAACAGGAAAGTTTATACCTTCATTTATTCAAAGTTTTTGCAACAAAAACAATAACCTTAAAGGAGCTGTCTCATTCCACACAGTCAGTAGCTTCACAACTTACTTATCTTTTTATCTCTTTAGAAAAAAAGGACATTTTTTTTCTTTGTTACTGAGGAAATTACATCTTCTCTTTCTCTGGGGCTTTCTTAAATTAACAGCACAACGATGCCTATTGGTTGAAGGAAAACTTCATGCAGTCTGTGATTGGCCACTCTTTGTTTTCACGTGAAGAGCCTCATGTAGTCTGCATGCAGTGCTGGTGCCCTGGCAACTTCCAACTGACTCTTTAGTGATAGTAATAGCCTTGGGCATTTCCAGAATGTAGACATGTATTTAAAAAGAGCTCATGTAGCTCAATTACTGCCTAAAGCTTTTAATAACAGTTGGTTTAGACTTGGCAATGAGCCCAAGTGTGGCACACCTTTCATATTTTCTTCAGTGAACTTTTGTTAAATGTTCCCATAGTATCCTGCAGGTATTTCTTGTAAACATCTTCTGTCAGTGTGATGTAGACTTTGTCAGGCAGCACTATATCTAAAAAAAACCCAAAATAGTAGGAAATTATTAAGAACATTTTCATAACATTTCATTTCATAAAAGAATAATTTGTGCTTGTTTGCAATTACCAAAATAGTTTAAATTGAAAAGATATTCTTACCATGAACAAATAGGATAGAGAGAAAAAAGAAAACTCACTTGGAAGCCCCTTGGCTGCTGACTATTCATTGAATTTTCATTTTACATTTTTCCTTTCTCATGGACTTGTTTCCCTCAGATCAAAGACAGGCTGTTAGATTAATTGGCTGTATTCACTTGCTCAGTGTTTGTATGTCTGTATAGTATCATGTTATGGACAGACAGTAATAGGCTTTGACTGCCTTGAATTCTCAATTAAACCAAAAGGAAATAAAAAGAGGTCCACACTATGGTGTTACTGCAAACTATGTCAGAGCTGGTTTCAATTCCTAGCCTGGGGCCTCATTTATAAAACCTTACATCGATTTGAACATGAAAATATGCACACAACAAAAAAATCAGATTTATAAAGCTTAGCCTACACACATTTCTCTGCCATATACCATTTATTAATCATATTCACCTTGTAAATATGCACATGTGACCGTACCTCAACTGCCGCCCTGACACATCCATATGCAGAGTATGCTAATCAACCTTATACATTTGCAGTCACAATGCTGCAGAATTTTTTTGGCTGGTAGAGCAGCCTCATCCTCCTGACACGTCAAGACTCTGACACCTACATTCAAGAGTATCTGGAGGTGCTCCACAATTGAGAGCACATTATAGCACCTCTGTTTTGTGCTCTGGGGGTCCAGGATAGGTGTAAGGCACTAGTCTGAATGGGTAGGTGCTATCATCTGGCACATGTAATGATGCGATTGCTGTTACATTGAATAGTACAGGTCATATGAAACACTCGGGGTTCAGCCAGTTACCTTACCAACAAGCCAACCAATACGTATAATACCAGCTGCAAGTCGTCTGATTACCGCTACTTTGCGTGAAAATAAATAAATCATGGGTTGACCCATGCCATTGAGACATGATTTTTGCCAGTCACTTCTTGGATGACTTGTGCATTAATGGAATGTTACTTTTTAATGGTTAACAAAAACAGCTTACTTGTTGGTCTTTATGCAACTAACAGCAACTATGAGGAATATTTAATAAAAATATAACTTTTTTGGGTAAACCGTACCAACCTCTGTTCTTTTTTGGAACAAAAAAGTAATTGCCTTGCTTTGTGCTTACAGAGGCCTGTGCAAATTCCCAAAATGTGACATGGATACATTCCTCTTAATTTCAAACATAAAGGGTTGTCATCAGGTTGAGTTTTTGATTGGGCAATTTTGGGTATTTTGTTCAACTACTAAACTGGGCAGCAGTGGCCACTGAGGCAGCATGTGTGAGTCTGACCAATAACTAAATATTATGGCTGTACACTTTGGTTGTAGTATTTCTCTAGCTACACAGTATGGACAGCACTCCAGTTCATAGCAAGTTATAATAATGCAAAAACCCTCAATCACTCACTCATATAATGTCAATTCAGGGGCAGCCATTACTAGTAGTCTAACATGAATGTCTCTGGGCCCTGGGAAGATACCAGAATAACTGGAAGAATCAATTTGGCAAACTGAAAACTGTACATAGGCAGTGACTGAACTGAAAATTAAACACTGGTAACCAGGGTTAGTCTCCCAAGAGCCATTTGGTTTTCCTAATGTTATCAGGGCAAATGACAGCACTTATATCAATGAAGACACTGTCACGCACGCGCGCTTAGGGGGCCGCGGAAAGACCCGATGAGCAGCGTACAACAGCCTGCCAGGGGATGGAGACGGGGCACTAACCTTTCCTTTTCTTATTCCCGCAGAAAACCAGACGCAGCACCACCGTAAACGCTCTCAAGATGCCGTTAATCCACCCGTAACCACTTCCGTATTTCCATCCCTTCCTCTGGCCTGACCTGATGACGTCATTACCCACAACGCTCCTCGGTTCCTCCCAGCATTCCAGTCACCAGTTTCCGGTCCCACCTTATTTAAGTTCCCCTCTGCGAAGGGATGATTGTCTTTTGGTTGGACGCATGTACTTAAAAATAGTGCACTTTATTTACAGTTTTGACAGTATACGGGGCCGGAAACCCCAAACCTTTATGCGTGTCTTGTACTTCTTTACAACACCTAGCGAAAATGACAATGCTTTTATTAAACAGGAACAGTTCTGCGATGCAAAGATGAGACAGAAACTCAAAGAGAAAAAGAAACCATAAAGAATTTTTGTGAAAGTGTGAGGCATCTCCTGGCCAGTGGTCCAAAGATCAAAACATAGTCCTAGGTTAGACGTTGGAATGTTATTATTCTTCTAATGTGCAGAAGGTTGGTTATTACATTCCAGCCTATACAATGACATTACATTATCCAAGAATGAAATAAAAGGAATTCATATCATTGTGAGACAGTGTAGACTCCACCTAAGCAGTCCAATGCTTTAAAGTCTACAGAAGGATTAGGAGCAACAACAGTAGCAGAGTCAGCAAGGTGGAGACCCACAAACATGACAAAAATAAAATGTTTACTTAACAGCATTCTTGTAGTTTATCATATAAAGACTAGAATATACTGCACATTACAGAATGCAGTTCTGAAGTTTAAAAAGAGCATATATTGTGTATGCACATATTGTCGCCACAAAACCCTTCCTCTCCACATGCTATCCTTCTAGAAAGTGGGTAAGCACATGTCAATGACAGCAAGAAAGAGTTTTTTTTTTTTACCTCAGATTTAGACACTTCATTTTCTTCAAGCCAACTAACAACTACACCTGGTCAAAGTTGCAATGACTAAGTGCATGAAGAAGAACAAAGTGACAAGGCAGAGAATACACAGATCGTCCAGTGAAGAAAACATCCATGCAAATGACACAGAAACAGTTCAATGGATGCAGATGAAAACAATAATGTGAGAGAGACTTATGTGCAGCAAGTGATAAAAATGATAGTGTCAGTGGATCATCACAATTTACCAGTGCTGACGATGCTGTTTGCACCCTTGTTCAGGCTTAACATTCCAGAAAGCTACCCCACTGATTAACTCAGCTGCCAGATGAGACTGTAACTTAGTTGGTCATTGTCTTTATGGATCTGCTTCTGACTAGATGGGAGAGTAAAGGCACATCAAACAATTGGCTCGTTCAACCAGAAGGTGAAAATAGACATATAGTAGGTTTACTACTAGAAGGAAGAGAGGCCATGGCTGTGAGTAAGAGAAAGACATGGGAAGTAATATCAACTGAAAGTAAACACCCCATTAGGTGAGCCCAAAATGACTGTATGGTTATTGTTTTATGCATTATTTTTATGTTTCTTCAGTATTTCTCCCACCTATGAGTTATTTTGTTATCTACTCGATATATATTTTTCATTTTGGCATTTATTCTGGATGCAGAAGGATCAATGGAAATATAAATGGATGGGCATTATGGTGTAGTGGTTAAGGCCTGGCACTTCAAACCTTGAGGTTGTGGGTTCAAAATCCCACTACTGACACAGTGTGGTGTGAACAAGTCACTTCTGTAGTGTGTCCTCCAATTAGAAAAACAAAAAGAAATGCATACAATTGTATTTCAGATGTTGTAAGCTGCTTGAGATAAAGATGCCACTCAAATAAGTAAATGTAAAAGAAAAGAAATATCAAAATAAAATATATTTAAAAAAAGTGAAGCAAAGAACAATTTCATAACAAAATAACCTTAAACGAAAAGCTTGATATTTTTCCAGTCAAAATGTTTTCTTCACAAACATGGTATATAAACATTTGCCACACAAAATTGTGTTCTAAAGTTAAGCATTTTCTATCAATTAAAACAAATTCTTGACCTCACTGGAGCTTTATCAGGCTAATGGGGCATTACCAGAAAATAAAAGCTTAAAAACTTGCTGAATACATCCAAGGCAGTTATCAAGTATTGAGCTGCATCTTGTGATTACATACATATTGTAAAATAGTTTATCATGTCATTTTTGAACAAAAAAAACACCAATAGTATGAGAGTCAGCCATTTTAAAAGAAGGTCTGTGTGCACACCATCTCAGTGTTTGTCTACTTCTGCAATAATTTTTTGTACAAACCCCCCAAGGGCGTGGTCTTCTCTCAAAAGATCAAATCACAGTAAACTCTTTATGCCACGTGGTTGGTTTTATTTTGATTTACTTCTGTATTTATGTGAGAACTCTCACACACAAATAGAAACATATCCTTACCATGAGAAAAAAAGTACCAGGAATTTGCAATAAAACGATTATTTCCCAGTCCCTTTTGTTGTCGCAAACATGCATTGGAACCGTGGAAGGCATGTTTCATATGTCAAAACTTTTGCTACTTCATCAGTACATTTTTAGGCTTTTATTTTCTGGTGGTGCCCCATGCCCCATTAGCATCTATTGTAAAGTGCCAGTGAGGGCAAGATATTTTTTTAAATTTATAGAAAATGCTTAACTTTAAAATACATTTTCACATACTGTACACTATGACTGTTAAGAAATAACTTGAAAAATACCAAACTTATTCGTTAAAGACAACCAAACCTGACATGCTATTTTCAGTTCCTTTTCTAAGCATTGTGTCTCAAGATCATCTTTTTGATTTAAGTACATTATGCAAAAATACATAAATAGAATACATATATAGAACAACACAGTACTTTTCCATTGTTCCTCATCAACCTATTTTGTTTAATTTCCAGAAAAACTGCCAAGAGTTTCATGCACATATCTGGGAATGTAGCATAGGGGAAATACTATTTTGAAGTGTTGTAGTTTGTGAGTGATGAGATCCTATTAATTCCTGGGATGGGAATAATAGAGGTTAACAGAAAAAAAAGAGCACAAGTATCACATAAAGGTTTTGTGGTGTGTGGACAGCAGATTGTAGCCTACTAACCTAAGGACTGTAGCCAGTATCCTTGACTTTATAAGTTTCAAAAATCATTAATAGAATTTAAATATATGATAGTAATAAATAATAATTAAATAAATAACTTAATAACTTAAATAGCTTAATGTAAGGGAGTTAACAATAGGGCATCATATTACTAAGCATATGGACTACAGAAAGAATCTCCTCCTTAGTCTGAACTGGACTTTAGGCAGTGGTACCATGACCACAGTATAGAAAAGAAGCTGTTGTTGGAATGGCTGATATCATTGATCATTTTTTTTTGCTCTGGTTCAATATCATAGAGGTTGTTAGACATTTATTGCTTGTTGGCTCTGCTGTACACCTAGCCCCTCCGACTAAAGAGAAAATCCACCATCTGCAGACTAATATGTTTCATTCATTGGGTATGTCACATTAGGCAGTTGACTTCATGGGTGAGCACAACTGACTGCCTCAGACTGGCTAAGATTGTGTAAATGAAGGCAACAATTGAAAATCCTTGGAAAAGTCATCTAATGTGACATGGCCTTTAGGAGAGGAGCTAAAATGTAATGATAAAAGAGTAGAAAATAAAACTGACTATTGACAAATATATACTCGTGTTGAGCTAAAGTTTGCTGTGAGTGGGCAGTCATCTAATGGATACTGTATTCTATTTAAGATGTCTACTGCAGTTGGGAATTTGTGAATTTTAAGGTAATATTGGCACATTAATGTTAAAAAAATAAAGAAGGTGGGTGTACAATTCTAATGCTGATTTGCGTCTGAGCTTGTTCCATTTTCTTCCATGAGAATGTTTTCCAGAGATGGCTTAGTTAACAATATTTTACTAAAAATACATGTGTTTGGAATGTTGCGAGTATAGAACTGGGTGACATCATGAGTAAAATGCCATTTTTACTTGGACTTTTTGAAGTTGTTTGTTGTTATCCAGCATTGGCTACTACAAACATGTATTATGTCAGAAACTTGTTATCTCCATTCTGAATGAAAACATGAGATTACATTTTTCTCTTTCATCACTACCATCTACATGTGATAAGTAACATTTTAAAAAAAAAAAATTTTGGGTGGAGTATCCTTTTAATGTGTTATGTAGCCCAGTAAAATGCTACTAACAAAGTGTATTTTATTTGAAATGAACAGTTTAAAAACAGCAACAGAAATAGATAAGGGACAGAACCAGGTAAAATTCTCTAGTTCTGCATCAGTCATTATTCCCACTGAGTGGATATTTGGTTCCCAGATTATCCTTTCGTACAGTTTTCTCAAGTGGATAGTATGTTGGCTGTAATTATTTTACCAAGCGTATTACCGAGTCCTCAGTTTGGTCATTCCTGCCCTCTGCTGAGGAAATATTGTCTTTGTAGGCTTCAGTTGAGTTGCAGCACTGTACCCACATCCCCGCCAAAGCCATATCAAATAACTTCTTAGAACTGAGGTGTGCGAACAGAGTTGGGACGTGAGCCAGAGTAATTGACACTCTGGATTTGTTATCTTAGACTTACAAATTTCTTCCTGGGACTGTATGTTATATCAGGACTGACACATATCTGCAATTGGCAAAACCCGCAAATACAATGATCATTGCACATGTGCCTACAAACTGCTTCTTGCAAAATATGAAATGAATGAAAAAAGTGGAGACAATTCTAAAATTTAGTTTCTCTTTACTAAATGGTCATTTTCAGACAGTAGTTACACATGAAGTTTTGATATACAGTATGTTTTTAGTGTTCCAAGTACTGGCTTTTTCTTCAGCTATACTTTAAGGAAAGTGCAGTGATGTGTGCTCATTGAGGTGTAGTATGGGGTTGGGGTTGCAGGGTTTCAGATTATAGTTTAAAAATTATTCAACTCTTTACAAGAACAACGGCAGTCATTTTAAGCATAGTACGTGCTTGTTTAAATGTAGCTTTAGCACATCTAGTTGTAAAATCAAAAAATCATAATACATTCTTGAAAAAAAAACATAGTACATCAAGATTTATTAAGGTATGATAAGCCAAGCAAAATGACACATTTTAATTGGCTAACTAGAAAGATTACAATATGCAAGCTTTCAAGGCAACTCAGGGCCCCTTCTTCAGGCAAGATGTAAGAAGGGGCCTGAGTTGCCTCGAAAGCTTGCATATTGTAATCTTTCTAGTTAGCCAATAAAAGGTGTCATTTTGCTTGGCTTTTCTCTACATTCATAATGGCTAACACGGTACAACACCCTAGTACTTAAGGTATGATATAAAGAGTGAGGTTTTCAAAATGTTTTCCTGAAAAAATTACAGCTTTATGCTATGTAAGGAAATCCTCCACATTGAAGCCATTTAATTTTTGCTAATACGCTGCTAATTCATTTTTTTTTTTGTAAGGAAGACTGATAAGCAAAGGTTTATTATGAATTGTTTCTTTTGAAAAGTACCTGCACTACACTATGACAATGATATATTTCACCATTTTTCATACGGTATTTTTCCTACAAAAAAATACAATAAAAAAGTGCAACTTAGGATACAGCTGGCTTTAATAAAAATCAATTTCAATTAAAATATTAAAATATTTATTTAAGAAATAAATTGATATCATGTTTGGAACATCCACATCTTGTATACACTGGGATCCAACTAGTGTGTGGCTTTACCTGTACTTACTGTACCACAGTGAAACCATAGTGCTGCCCTCTTCCTTTTTCTTGAAATTATTAGGCTTCAGGATGTTTTTATTCACTACCTCAATGTTATTTTACAGTTAATAAGAAAAACCCTTCAAATTTAATTGAAAATCAGAGTTATCCCCTTAACAATAAAACTGTTAACATCCGAAGATAGTATGAATTTTTGGGTCAAAATTGCACAATTTATAATTGAAGCAAATTTATATATGTCGTGGGTGTGTGAGTTATGATGCACACAATGAAACAGAATAATCTATATTACTAAACGACAGTTTAATTTATGCACGGCGGACGCACCAAAGCGCATGCACACTGCACCGCGGCGCCCCAGAGTCAAACGCAGCGGCTTCCCAGAGTCAGTAGGGCGCCCAAACAACACAACCTGTAAACTAAACTTGCTCTAATCCACTGTGCCAGCAGTCTATGTGGCATGTTCAATTATGATTCCTAACAGTAAATGATGTCTACCTAATGACACAGCCACAGAACAACAAAGACGAGACCGCATAGATAAAAACAATAAACGGAAGCTCCTACAACGCGCTTCAGACACACCAGAAGCAAAGACGTCACGGCTCCACAATGAAAGAGCTTAACTAATGGAAATACAAAACGAGCCCGTATGGATAAACACAATGAAAGAGTGCGCCCACAACGCGCTTCTGACACAGCAGAGGCAAAGGAGGCACGGCTCCAAATGGAAGGGGCTCAACGATTAGTAATACAAACACAAGCCCGTGTGGCTACGACCTGTAAATGAGCCCGTATGGATAAAAACAATGAACGAAGACACCCACACAAAGAAACCGCTTTAGTACAAATATGTTTATTTAATTAAATGAAAACTTTACCATGGCTACAAGCTGTGAACTAAACCTGAGGTAAAGCGTGCACGCCAGGTTGTACAGCCGCCCGAACGCGACCGCCCACACCACCGCATATACCATGTTCGTTTAGTAATGTGGCCTTCCATGCCCGGATCCGCCGCCATGGTCACTTCAGCACGCGAATCCGCCGCCATCAGCAAATGACTTCTCCCTGACGACACAGCCATAGAAAAACAAAAAAGAGACTGCATGAATAAAAACAATAAACGAATACAACGCGCTTCTGAAACACCACAACCAGATGAGTCACAGCTCCAAAAAGAAACCGCTTTAGTACAAATATGTTTATTTAATTAAATGAACTTTCCCAGGACGCACCCACCCTCCATGATATTTCATCCCTCCAAATATCGGAGGGAACAGAAAGTGATTGCCATTCTTGGATTTGCGATTCTTTTGAGAATCGCGGGCTTGCTAGTGATACTATGATACACAGATCCTTGGTTAAAGAATTCCAAAGATGAATTGCACAAGACAACCTCCAAACAAAGCAAGCAATGACATAAACAGGAAGCTTGACTACAGAAATGAAAGTCACATTTGCACAAGTGACTGGACCTTAAAATGAAATACAACGTAAATTCAGAACATGGCAGAAATATAAGTATTCCTTTTTAATTAACCCCTCTTGAAGACGGCAGTGATACACTGATATATCTTGTTTTTTATATTTTGCAGAAAGGATTGATGTTCACATTCTACTTTACTGCTGAGCATTTTACTATATAAATGTTACTTAGAGCTTTATTCAGTACTAAAGATGCAGTTATGTTTGTTACAAAATCTTATTATATATGTTTCATACGCTTTGCATGCACCAACAAAGACAGGATTGAGTTATGATGGGCAACTATTCTACCTCAACACTCCTCACATATCTCTCACTTTAAAAAAATAAAACAAGTAGCGGGTTAAAATGACCCTAGTTGGGCAGACTCAATAGATTGCTTACTATGCGAAACTAAAAACAAAACCTTGAGCTGCTGAGTTTGTCTTTGAGATGTCATTCTCTATTCTATGCTACTACCTGAAACGACTGATCAGATTGCTAATGGAGCTGATGGTCCTTTCCACTATATATTTTTTATTAAATTGATGACAAATGATAAATTTTAGAAAGAAGAATAAAAACAGTGTGATCTAAGAAATTATTTAAACCATCCGCAATTAGACTGATATTCTGGAATAACTAGATGAAAATGAGCAAATTACATTTACACATACAGTATATACTGTAGTACATCATGTAGTTGATGGAATTTTGTTAGCATATTATTTCTGATACTGCATCATGTGTCAAGTATATTCACAAGACAAAATAAGTTTTGTATTGTATGGTAATAAAGTTACTCGATGTTGCTAAGGTGAAAGAAAGTGGAAAGGTAAAAAATAATTGCATATTATGTATTACCAAAACTTTATTACCCTTATACTTGTTTTAGAACGGAATTGTTGTTAGTATTGGAAAGATTCTTTGTATATAGTATTCTTGACTTTTCCTTCTCAAAATTAGAATAAACTCCAGAAACAATTTGACAATTTGACCTGGGGTAGTTTTGGGCCATGACAAATATAGTGAGGGAAATGACTGAGTAAAGAAAATGTTAAATGAAATGGGTGTGAGTCAAACTCAGGCTTCTTGGTTGAAAGGCAAGTTTGCAAACCTTCACACTACCTTTACAACCTATTTGTTGTTGTTCTGTTGCTAGATCACACTGTAGTATTTCTTGTCACTTTCTCCGACTCTGAGTCACCACTGCCACCTTCCAGAGAGGGGACAGGGCTGAATTTTATATGTAAGAAACCTGAAGTATGGTAAGAAATACCTGTGTGTTGAACAGAGCTGCACACAGTACTAGCATATTGTAGATTCTGAGTATAAAGCCCCTTGATTTATATCCAATAGTTTTTACAAGATTATTTTACAATTTATTTGCCTTTCTAATAGCTTGTCTGCATTTTCAATTAGCATATGAATGTTGTAGAGGAGAAAGCATAAGATGGGAACCCTGATCAAACAGCCCAATGAGACAGACCGCTGAATGTGCTCAATTTTGTTAAAATGTTAGGTATCTTTTACAAATTTTTTAAATGGTCTACTTTGTAACACTATACTAAATCTACAGGCTAGACTCTTTCTTTGGAAAAGCACATCAAATTGACAAATAGAAATAGATTTCTGGCGTACAAAACTACTGGAAGTGAACGTTGTGGTTCGGAAACAGCTTGAAAATCTGAATATGAAGGAGTCAGAAGTCAGCATTTGATCCTCTCAATAACCCATGGTTGTATTTTAACAAGCTCTTCTTGATAGGTGTAATGATCCAAAACAAGTGAATAAAACTGAAGCTAATGAAGAGTACTGTAGTTAAATTGGGGAGATGGTATTAGGCAGCTTTGAACAAAGCCAGCATGTCCATGACCCATTAGTGGTCAATGTTTGAAGGGATTGCCTTTTGTTTTGGGGTCCTCTAAAAATTGGTGCACCTTTAGGGTTGTAGAGACTTCTACAAGTGCACACATCTATACTTCAGAATGATCCTTCCATTCACATATCCTTCCTTGTCTTACTCTGACTTAGAGGTTGTGAAAGGTGGGTACTATATTATTGTTCTCTTGCTTGACATTACTAACATTAAGCTTTTTTTTGGGTCTTGGACGTAAGTCCTACTTTGAGCTCTTCTGCAACTGTGTTTTACCAGAATCATTTTGTGTTCCCATGAAAAATAAAAAAGTGTAAACTCTGTCAGCAAAATAACAATTCTAGATATGCATAATTATTACTGTTAAGGGTGAGTGGAGTCATTTGGAGGCTCATGTGAATAAATGTTCAGCATAGCATTTAGGTAGGAATGTGTTCTGTTGCAATAAAAGCAGCGCTGTTACTTGTAAGGGCTCGCAATGAGCACCACTAAGAACTTTTGGTACAGTGAGTACTGTGTGGCTGGTTAGTTCTGAAGAAAACAACCTAACATGTTTTCATTCTCCTCAACAAGTTTGCACTGCAGGATTGTAGCAAACACAGCAAATACTTGAGCAAACAGGTGCCCCAAGCATGTTTTTATTTCAGCTCTGACATGCCACAGCTCCATTCCTGCCTGTTCATACATAAGAAAACTCTGTTAGTGAAGTATAGTAAAGGCTGAAAAAATCAAGCGCTATGATAATTTTCAGGGTTGCAGAGAAATATTTGTATACAGTATCATTTTGTCTGTTGTCATCAAGTGGGGGAATGACACAGCCCAAAAATATGAAAAGTTGGGATGCCAGCCAGGTCGTCCCATTTAATTTCAACAAAAAAAACTGTGTGCAACAGTGCAGTCACAATAGTGTGTGTCAAATGAAAAGAAAATAGCCTCAGTAGGCGACAGTTAGCCATCCTTGGCACCTGTCTCTGTCAAAGTGCTGTTTTGCAGTTAGCTCAGTCCAGTAATAGGTGCCCTCTTTCTAGGGAGAATGGGTTTTAAAGTGCTCCATCTGGAAGGGGCTGAGTCCGTTGCCCTCAAAGGGTGTCTTCTTTGAGCTATGAAGGGAAAAGATGACGACATGGTTAGCAGCAGTGCCTCCTCTCGTCCAAGGGTGATATGAAATACTTGTGATGAGCCCAGAAGGAGCTCCTCTGATGTGCATGCGTAAGTTTGCAGCCAAATAATAGAACAGAAAATTGCATGCCATTCTAGCCTCTTCATTATGTCTCTGTAAAGTTGTCTTTTGGTCATTTTGAATTCCAAAAAAAAAAAAAAAAATTTCAACAGTTTAAATTTTTATAATAAAAATTGTTGGGAGGGATTGTCTTTAAAAGATATAGGAGGTAAAGTGAGATGGAAAACCATCAGTTAACATCTTGTTTAATACTTGCTGTCAGAATAAAAATATCTCCTAAATATTTAAATTGTTCTGACACAATCAATGAGAAGAGAAAAAGTTTAGTTTGGCGTGTGAGAGCACTAACTGGGATGAAAGCGCTCTAGTTCAAATTCACTTTAAAATTTCACCAAAATTGCCAATATTTCTAAAGTTATTGTACAAAGAATTAGGTTAGTTTGTATCAAAACAAAGACTATTAACCAAATATGGCACACAGTATTTGTATTCTTTTAAAAGACTGACATGGAGCAAAATAAATACATATACCGGTGTTAAAAAATAGGAATTAATGTTAAGTGTTTTAATCCTGTAAGTTGACCAGTTGACTGGAGTCTACTCTCAGTAGAAGAGGCATAGTAATGAAACATGACGGAGGATTGGCCTCATAGGGTCTGGGTCTTCAGTGTAAAATGTAGTGTGGGTAAATGAAGACTGTCAGAAGACACTGTATATTAAAAATGTAGTCTTCAGTTATTTACTCCATGGGCAACAAACTCCAAGAAAGGTGATGGGGAGTACTGGAATTGCAGGAGAATTCCCCCTTACTAAAAGCAGAAAAGGGCTCAAATTCAGAAACAGGTGAGACCTTACTTTTTATTTGGAAAGCATTTCTCATGGTAGTCACAAACTGTGCCTGGTCCTTGTCAGGTTTCTGAACTCTTTTGGGACTCACACCAAAGAGACGACATACCGAAGTGCCTCTCGAAGTGCGATTGCCACATCCGTGGAAGATTGTTTGTCTGTTATCAGGGCAACCGCAGGCTCACAGTGCTGCAGAGGAGTGCCACAGAAGCGAATCTGAGTCGATCGCGTTCACGCTATAAGCGCCTGTCGTCGATGGGTGGTGCAAGGAACATTATAAATGCAGGGAACAGTATTACTTGGCCACTAACCTGGCCACGACTCTTCCTGATTGCTGTGCATGGGTATAGGAGAATGGTAGATCAATAAATAACCATGCTTTTCCTGTTTGAAACTGAATAAAGCTGGTTTTGCTAAAGTACTGAGACTCAGCCTCGTGTTTTGGGGTGTAAGACAGGGACTCGCACGTCACATCCTTTAACTCAATGCACGAGCATGCAGAGATAGCACAGTCCAGCTGATGTGACTCTGCTGAGATGGCCCTGTAGGAATTTTAGTAGGTGTTTCTGACCACAAAACTAATTTTGTGGATTGCTCTGGTATTAACCCCTGCAGCCAGAGTTGTACAGAAAGAAATCTGCAGGCACTTGAAAACCTTTTCTTGATGCTTCATCACTGTGTATGAGGTAGGTGACAGGTCAGCCAGTCCATCTATTAGTAACACCCAGTGGGAATAAATGGTCTGTTCTATTTTGTTTAATAGTTTATTTTCTCCCCTTGATTATCAAAGTCTTGTGGATTCTACTTTAATAAACCATCACTATGTATTGTGAAGGGTTATTGTACAGTAAATAAGGCAATTGAATTTTAATCTCAGGGCTACGTGTTCAATTACCTTGTCCAATTCAATGTGTAATTGTGAGAAAGTCATTTATCCTGTCTTTAACCTGCCTGTGCTCCAGCTGTAAAAAACACACAAAAGATTGCAAAAATACATATCTTGTAAATGATTTGGATAGAAAAGTCAGCCATGTACACAACAGCAAATACACATTTGAATTTTGAATGTGCACCATATGTATGCGAAAATTTACTTCTACACACAATACCATTGAGAGGGAATAGAGATGAGAAATGAACAACTAAGATTTATGACATCCCAATTTTAAAACTTGTTACCTTGGAAGTACTGAAACACCTAGAGGACATTGTGAAATGCCAGCACAATTGAAGTAAGTTCTAGTCAAAACACCTGGAGGGAACTGAAAAGGTAAAAAAATGAAAAAAACAAAAAGTAATAGGTGCACTACTGGTTATTAGAAACATCATTGTGTTTTGAATTTCTAAGAATTAAAGCATTTTTTGAAAATGTAAAATGTTTTCTTTAGTAAAAATCTGGCAGAGTTTTTACACAGAAGGGTTGAAAGCCCTTCATATTCAAAGAAGGGCGTTAGGAAGACAAAACAGCAGAGTATTATATGTGACAATATAAAACATTCAAGACACATTTAAAGCTGGAGATAGAAGAGAAACAATTCACCGCAGAGCTGTTTTGCATGACCACTTTAAAAGCAACAGTGAAAATAAAGGTGCACTAACAAAATCCTGGAAGTACCTGTGTTGGAGAATTTGAATCCATATCTAGTTATATCTCTACCCCATTTGGCGTGATTCCACAAATGTGGGTTTAGTGGAGAATGACTTTATGAGGATAGAAAGAAAGAAAAAGGCAGCAGCTCAAAGAGTAGTAGTAGTAACACCACTGTCATATGTAGGTATGTGAGACTTTATTTTGAGTGCTGAGACCACTTTGGACATTCTTACAACAACAAGGTCCTTGGCCTGATTCCTAGCCTGAGAACTGCCTTTATGGAGTTGGTCCATTCTGTTTTATTTTAAATTATTTTTTCCTCCTAGTACTAAGTTTTTCTTCCAATATCCTAAAGAAAAACTAACGCTGTGTGAGTGTGTGTGGGTTTGCCCAGTGATAGACAGCCATGTTGTCCTGAAGCGGTTCCTGCCTTTTGCGATGTGGTGATAGAATAGGCCTTGGTTCCTCTTAAGTAGGTTTGAAAGTGGATGGGTGGATGAACCTGGATGAATCCACGCACCATAACTATCTTGTTGTTCTAAAAGTTTCATGGTAATGACATGCACAGTTCAGACTCAATACCAATATTCAGTACCAGACCATGTGCCATACACAATATAAAACAGTAACATTCAGTCAAAGCAGCATCCCAACACACTTTATATTAAAGCATTTTAATGATACTTTTACACAAGGGAATGCTAGAATTGTTTTCCAGCAGACCTCTGCCACTGAGTTATATTACAGACAGGTTAAAAAAAGCCAACTCAATTCTGTTAGACAGTAGCTATCCTATTTTTTCTAAATGTAAGCTGTTAATGTGCTGTTAAAGGTAATCATCAGCTTTGTACTAATCTTGAATATGTGTACTTATGATAATAATAGCTGTCAGCTGTTGTGTCTTGGCTTATTTTGTTTGTATCTGTGTAACAATATTTTATATTTTTGTACTTTCCTGCTGCAAATAAATTTCCCTCTGGGATAATATGGTCTACCAAAGTTAATCTAAACTACTTTAAATGTGGCAGCTAAAATGTAATCAATTAGATCTAAAACCAGTAACACAGGAATAAAAAAGACAAGGATAAGCATTCATACAGGAAGAAGGAGAAAGCATAACCAGCAAATGAAAGTTACAGTCTGGCCGTATTGTCTCAGTTAATGTTTTAAGCAGATTTAGTTTTAGTTGACACGTGTACAACACACATTTCATACACTGTCAGGACAGTGCCATTGAATCTCTACATTTAGGCTCTCCTGTCATTTAACTGGACTTCTGGAAAACAATATCTCACATATCTGATTTCACTTCAACCAAATCTAAAGCTGGCTCATTTTAAATGGGTACTTAAAAAAATTGCTTATACATTTTGAAGACTTTATTCTAGGCATAAGACCCAAAACAAGATAAAACAAAACACAACATCATCTTAAATTGTCTTTCCATTCTCAATATACATCCACATGCAGGCATTTGAGGAAAGGTGTGCTGCATTCTGCTCCTCTTTTACCATTGCATTTCTATTCAAGACTAATTGTCCAAGCTTCACCTGAACCTATTTGCTTCATTATTTCAACACTTTATTACATCTGCAATGCTCATTCATTGGACGAATCATTTCCTGATAGTAAACTCCACAGTCAATTGCCATCTGCCCAGCAAGAAGTGTCTCACGAGAGAAGCTAGTCAAAAAATCCTAGCTAGAGCTTGTCAGCACCGGCCTTGATACAGAGATATGATAACACCGTAGTCTGCTCCCAGTATCTTAAATGAAGCGGTCAATGGCAAACGTCAGGTTCAGTAAAAGGAATGGTTTTAAAGAGTTGGAGCACTGAAAGTGGATAAAAGAGTGCAGTAGTAAGGAAAAGGGTGACACTCAAGTAAAGAAATTAACTTGAGCAGCTTTGGTTTAAAATGATTAGAATCCTAAATTCAGCTACTACACCCACATACAAAAGTAGAATATTTACAGTATACTGCATATATGGGCTGTATGGGCTGTGAAAGTGATGCTCTGATTGATCAACTGCCTATGTAAGCTGGCTGATTTTCACTACAAAGGGCTCAAATCAGTACATTGGCCAATCACAAGAAATGATATTTTTCAGCATCTGCCTTTCTAAGCTTTATGATAATTTTGTTGTAGTACTCTTTTATGTGATGTATTACAGTAGTTTACTTGGTGCATATGTCTATTTTTTTTTGCAGCAAACTTCCTGTTAACAGAGATCAGCAACGTAGGCTTTGATAGACACAGAGAAGATTGGAATATTAGCCTTTATATTAATGAAATATAAACTTATCATATCTATATATATAAAATCCCTGTGTGCTTCCAGGTGTCCGTGTGTGGGTGTCTTCTGGTGAAGTGCGCATGCGCGGGGCACGGTGCGATGCGCGATATTACTGTCAGAGAAAGTTAGAGGCGTTTTACGGAAATACAAACCAGTATTACTGCGAGAGGAAATTAAAGGTACACAGTACAGTGACGCATATTACAGCCACATACAAGCCAGTATTACTGTCAGAGATGATTAAAGGCATATTACCGACGTGCATGCCTGTATTACCGCCAGAGAAAATTAAAGGTATATTATGGACGTACAAGCCAGCGGACGTACAAGACGGTATCCTTCAATAAGGGCGCACACAGGCATCCTTCAATAAGGGCACGCACAAAAAGGCGAGCCTCAAAAGGGTGGCCTCAATTGGGCGGAGCGAATAAAGGCGCGCGTAAATAAAGATCTGCACCTTTGTTGCTCTTCACATATTCCAGAGCCATTTGAACTAAATTATCTACGAATGCCTTTATTCGCCGTGCTCAATTGAGGTCGTCCTTTTGAAGCTCGCCTTTTTGTGCGCGCCCTTATTGAATAGAGCCGTACAAGACAGTAGTACTGTCACAGAAAATTAAAGACACACAATACACGGTGGCAGCCCATGAAGAACGGTCAGCTCAGCAAGTAAACATCAACAAAAGAAAGGCTGAAAGAAAGAAAAATACGACCAACAAAAAGAATGAGGTCAAAATCCCTTGCCATTTAATATAGACTGTACCTACTAATGTTTATGCACTACTGTTCTAGCACCCGTTATTGTAACGGGCTAAATGACTAGTATATATATATATATATATATATATATATATATATATATATATATATATATATATATATAACTATAATAATATATATATGACAAAAGTATTGAACTTTATAAGCTGAAATGTCAAAGGCCTCATTCTCTATATAAAGAGAAAAAAAATATTCTCCCACATCACAGGCCTAAAGGCTAAGCCAATATCTTTACAGGATACTCAACAAGTAAAGAAGAATCAAAACTGTCAAGATATGCATCCTTCTCAAGCTTCTGTTTCTGTTTCAGAGCACCCCTATATACATTAACAAGTAGTTCTTTATGAAACTAGACTCATTTATAATTTCATTTATCTGGAATTCAGGACTTCCACATATTTAAAAGGCAACTCTATTAAAACCAAAAGTAGAAGACTGCATGTCACTACCTAACATTCAGTTTTATTATTGGGTGGCAAATATACAAACTATAAAGACCTAGAAATTGACACAGATTGATTAATGTACACTAGCCTGGTCAGCAATGAAAATTAAATCTTGCTGTATTTCTTTATATGCACTGCTTTGTGCCCCTGTAAATACTAATACTAATGCTAAATTCTAAAATGCTAAATATACCAACAACTTATGGAATATGGAACCAGTGCTGGATGCACTTTAAGGCAGAGCAGCTTATATCTGTTGCTTCTCTATATGACAGTCACCTTTTTCAGCCCTCTCAAATCTACCTAGCACAAGACACTTAAAGAACTGTATATGTAACATATTTGCATCTTATAAGCAATTATGCTTCAAATTTAACTTTCCAGCAACAAAAGTTTTTCCATTATTTTTAAATTAGAAATTTTGTTATAAGAAACCTACCTAATTTTCCACACCTACCACCCATTTCTATTCTGGAAGAAATACTAGTCAATCTTAAAGATTCAGACAGCACCTCAACAATGTATTAAAAACATCTAAAAAAAAAACTATATTAGGGTACGGTGGGAAAAGAACCTATTAACTAACATTTTCGATAAGAAGTGGAAGTGAGCAGTACACAGAATACACTGTAGCTCTGTATATGTCAGGCACTCAGTAATTCAAGTTAAAGTCTTTTTTTGATCACACTTATCTTGTTTAAAATTGTCCAAAATGTAACGAAGCCAAGATCCAACTTGCAAGTGTTGCCATCTAGCTCCAGCCTCACTGGGCCACATGTTTTGGGAGTGCACAAAAGTAACATAATTTTGGACAAAAATCTTTAAATACTTATCAAACAGCCTTGGTGTCACAGTCACTCCTAACCTATTAACAGGTGTATTTGGTGCAGTCCCAGATGGGCTTAAAGTGGAGAAGGACAAATTTATTGTAATTACTTATACCACACTACTAGTACATAGACATATCTTATTCAATTGAAAGAACCCCAACCCACCTTTTATAATACAGTGGGTAACTAACATTTTATATTCTTTGAAATTAGAAAAAAATCAAATTGCTTAGAGGATCTGTCTAAAACTTTTTTAAGCATAGAAATTCTTAATTTAAAAAAGTTAGGATAAGCTTTTATCGCAGGGAAAAATATGTTTTGTTATTTAAATTTTCTGGGTTTTTTTTTTCAAGATTAAATTTGAATTTATTTGTTGTATAAGTTCTGCAAATTTTATATGTTCAATTGTACACTATGGTAATTTCTTGAAATAAAATGTAAAAAAGTATGTCAAGCCATTTTGGTAAAAACACACCATAATAAGAAAATCTAGGACCCCTCTATAAATCGTTTTTTTTAATCTGAGTCAAATGAAATTCATACTAACTGATGCAATTAGGTTTTCCTGTGTCTTGCAGGTGTACTGCAACTCAAGAAAAAGCTGTGTGGAGTGACTCAGATACAGTTTTGCAATCTGCAAACTTGAAATGCAGACAATAAGTTCCCAGAGACACTATTTATGGATACAGACAAACATTTTGTTTTTCATAGAAACAAAAGTAAAATTCAATGTATTGACTACAAAAGAAACAGAATGACAAATGCTTAAATCAAGACGCACTTATTATAAGTACATAGAAAATGCATAGGAAGGAATCTAACCACCATAATCAATACTGTGGATGCAATTAGTGGAAATGAACATTATGAAATAAGCCAATAAATTTTAGGAATACTAAAAAAGTTATATATACAGTATCTACATGCATTGGATGACTTATACTTTATCTTTATCATAGCACATCCTTATAACACAGAAGAGCCACAAATCCAGACAAATACTTATCATAAAATAAATAAGTAAAGATTTTAATACTCTCTCTGTTTAAGAAAAGTAAAGAAGACAGTTTTCCTACATAATAGATTGTCTGAAATCAATCACAGTCTTTCCAAGAAATAATAATTACAGTCCACTAGAATTTGCATCCTACAGACCAATATCATTACTGACCAGTGGTTTTAAGATTTGCCAACTCCCAGTGCCGGATTAACCAATAGGCACATGTAGCATATGCTACGGGCCCCGCAATTTCGGGGGCCCCCAAATGGTGGACCCAATATTTAATGAAAAAGTGTAGCATTGAAAAACTGGTCTTTAAAAATATTATCTTTACGTTTTTAAATTGTAAATTTCTTACACAACAAAACTTTAGGGGCCCAACACATAAAATTCACATAAATATTATAAGATTCTTATTATAATCGAGAGTAAAATAATTATTTAGTCCGGTTTGAACTGTTCAGAATCTAAACTTCAGATGATGCAGACCAAAAGGGCCCCCAAATTTGAAATGTGCTACGGGCCCCCAAAGCTCTTAATCCGGCCCTGCCAACTCCCATAGCAAAAGGAATGAAATGGTCTATCACCTGAACAAACTTCAAAACCAGGCTACTTGATGTTTCAAAAATTTCATTGGGAATGGTGATTGTAATGTGGGAGGGTGCAAAAATGGATGACTCCAAAACGAGTAAATGTTCCTGCAATTTTGCATATCCATATGCTGTCCATATAACATAATATCTAGACTTTAAGATCTTTCAAACGTTCCATCAAAAAACAGTGTTGTATGTCTGCTCAAAACCAAAACTGTGCTATCACAGCAAAATGGTTCAGTCAATGGTAATGAATTTGCCATATTGTTTAGGTTTGAGCCTACCTCCAGTGATAGCTATATTCCATGCCAGTGATTCAATGAAAAAAATTGATGGAGAACCAACAAATTATGAATCACTCCTGACTATGTCTACTTTCATTAAATTTTGTATTTAAATTATTGTTAATGCAATTTAAAATATAGGTAGTTAGTCGTAATGAGAACACTAACACCACAGAAACACACATTACTCCAAAACACCTGATTGGATGTTCATGAAATTATGAATGCATTTAACCCAACTTTACACACACAGTTTTTGGAGTTGCAAAATTCATAATGAATAGGGGTTCAAAAGAGGGAACAGCAAATGCAACAGCTGTTTTGCTAGCTTACGTGCTGGATCAATGACTTAATTATTCAACAAGTCAACCAACAAAGATAATAATAATAATAATAATACATTTTATTTATATAGCGCCTTTCCCAGGATCCAAATAAAGAATTAATGTTCATGGTTCCATCCCAGCAAGGATTTCATGAAAATATGGTATCCAGTCATACACAAAAATAACAAATTCTCTTTTCAGGAACACCATGTGTAAATGACCAATGGGACAGCAGCATTTCAGACTGCAAGGACAAAAGGGTCAACATTTAAAAACACATATATATATTTGCTTTCTTAGCTTAACCCATTATGAAATATACCCAGGCAACTCCAGGTACTTCAGCTATCATAATATTTTTTTCTGCTGAGCTTCCCAAAGTCTTGCTTTTTAATGCAGAAAAAAGGCTATGATAGAGTCAAATGGATACATTGTTACTTGTACTTAATACATCTGAGCTGGATTAAACTGTTACATTTTATCCTAGAACTATCACTTCCTCTGAATAATATAAGTTCTGAATAGTTTGCGTAGAGTGTGGAATCAGACAGGGCTGTACTCCTACATCAATGCAATTTGCCTTTACCTTTAAGCTTCTTGCAGAGAGCTATAAAAGATGGACAGAAATAGAAACTATAAATAACTGTTTACTCAACACCTGATTTACAGTGTATTATATTTATTATTATATTCAAAATCCATTACCTAGTGTATTAGATATAATGAAAGAATTCCATAAAGTTGGGTTTAACATTATAAGAATATGTTACATCCAATCCATTCTGTTGCACCTGAGCTCAAATTTAACATTATTTTCTACTTTCATTATAACAGCTCAAATATATCAGACAGTTACAAATACATTTAAAGACCTATTTGAATTAAATTTTTGCAAATTGTTTTAAAGGCCATGAAATAAAACAGTCAATACTGTAAAGCTTTTATGCATAGGACAGCATGATACTATTTAGGGATCAGGTTGCATTCCCATCATTATTACAATGGAGTTGCAGTGGGTAAACTCATTAGCTAGGTGGAAGAGCATATAGTTTTGTCCTGCCTAGGTTTTGTACCGGATTGGTACAAAAGATTTATCAATTATTGTGTTGGTGCTGCCTCTGGCTACAAAAGACAGTTGCAGGAATTCATTAATGATTTTACTAGTTTCAGTCCATCTTTTAGGTTGACAGTCGACGTTTCCAGCACAACACTACCATTTTTAGATATCAGTTTTTCTATCAACTTTCCAGGACTTAAAACATCTGTCTAGTACAAGTCAACTTACTCTCACCTTCTCGACAGCTCCTTCTGTCCCAGGCAAACTAAAACCTCTCTCTTCTTTTACAGTTCCTTAGGCTCAGTTGACTCTGCAATGATGAACTTGACTTCTTCTCTAGTGAAGCACTCAGAATAACAGGTTTATTCATTGATAGAGAGTACCCTTATCATATTGTGGACAGGGTCCACAATCAAGCCTGGAGCAGAACTCGTAACATTCTCTCTAAGAAAAACCATGATAATGAACCCCACATCTTGTGGGTTCTCCCATTCAACCCCAACATTCTACCTATCTGACAAGTCTTTAAACAGAATTTCCAAATTTTGGAGACTTTTCCTTCCATATGTGCCTTTTTTTATCCCTCACTTGATCAATTTTTCTATCGACCACGTATCCTACACAAACCTCTTATTCACAGGTGACTTCACAGAGCAGAGCCATGTTCGTCACCAGGGACTTTGAGCTGTTACAGGAGCTGCTGTGTCTTTTGCAAATATGTCACCAACAATACCCTTGGACCTGGTCTTTCTAGTGAATTCAATATTAAACAACAAGCCTCTTGTTAATCCAAAAGTATTATTTACTGCATTTCTTGTAGGAAGTGTTCAGCCATCTCCATAGGTAAAACAGGGTGATGGCTAGCAGGTTGTTTTAGCGAGTACGTTGAGCCATTAATATCTAAGACCTTGCTGAATTTAGAACACATTCCTAGATCATAGCCACACTGATCTCTGTGTTTATGTTCTTTCACAAGGCTTCAAAGATACTTTTCAAAGGAAAACAGAAGAACCTATGCTCATTCTTTCCCAGGGATCACATATTTCTCCAGGCCTTTTTTAATCTCTCCCTTCATCTTCTCTAATGGCAGCTTTTTCTCACCTACTCTCACCTTTTCACCTTTCATCATCCCTGGCTTTGTTGCCTCCTGTACAGTATATTTTACCTGCTCTGTCCTATTCGGTTTCACACCAGATGAAAGCTGCACAGCCCAAATGTTTATCTTTAATTTTCTTTTTTTTCAGTTTGGAAATAACCTTTAACTTTTTTTTTTCTTTACAGATTCATGCTGATGCAGCCCTACAAAAACACAAAAAATTATTACAGTATTAGATATTAAATATAGCTATAACTGGGCATACATGTTTAAAAGTTCCTTGCAATAACATTACTAGAAGGAATGGTAGCATAAAGGTTAATGCTTCAACTTCAGGGAGCTGAGTTTAGTTCCAAACTGCCTCACTGTCTGTATGGAGTTTGCATGACCTCATCATGTTTATGTGGTTTTTCAAGGTTATGATTGCTTTACCTACATCCCAAAGATGAGCAACTATTTGCCTGGAAAGAGTATGAGTATGCCATGTTATGGACTACACTGTCAATAATCCTGCTCTGATCTCCACTCAGTCTTGTTTTGGAATATGAGGTTCAATCAAAAGTTGGATGAATTTATTTCCATGGACAGATAATCCATGCTAAAAGAGCTAGCTTCCAATTAACTAGGTGTCATAAGATAAAGTGTCATTTTAAGGAGACTGAACATGAAGAATACATATTGCAAAATTAAATAATTCATGTAACATTATTGTAATGCATGGAAACAAACTAAGAAAACAGAAAGGAAAAGGTAAAAATGACACTATTATATGTATTCATTTATATTGCACACATTTTGTAAAATGAAAGTAAGATTCCTACCTCTTAAGGAATTATCTTTGTTTATACACTGTATGCAGAAAGTATATGATTGTGAAACACACGTTCAAGTTTGCATAGCTGAAGACAAAAAAAAAGATTTTTCAGCTTTCATCAAGCACGCGCCTGTCTTCTCACTTCCACTCTATATGTTTACTTTAAATTGTTGACAGGAAGTTAAAAGAACATTTTGTTCTGACTTACAGTTGCCTTATATATGTCATAGCGTAGACTGAAATGAGAAGTGAAGCAAAAATCACACCTTGTACTGTATTAGCTAACTGAACAGGTTACAATATACATGCTTTCAGGGTAGTTTAGGCCCCTTCTTCAGGCAAATTGTAGTCGGCACCTGAGCTGCCTTGAAATCTTACATATTGTAACCTGTTCAGTTAGCCAAAAAAAGGTGTCATTTTGCTTCATTTCTCATTGCATGCATTATGGCTAACACAGTACAGTTCCCTACTACTACAGACAGTTCAGATTGTTAACAGACTATGTGATGCCTTCTTTCATTTTGCCAGCAAGAGTAGCATTTTCTCAAAATAAAATTGCAAAAAAATATTTTCTGAACATTGCTACATATTTTCTACAGATAAAATAAAAAGCACTGATTGTGCATAATGTGGTGAATTGATTGATTTGTTTTGTTTCATTCAGACTACTTCTGCAGAATCAGTTAGACCAGTTATTTCTGTACACAATGATTCGTAAATAGGGAAGTCACATGGTTACGACTGCTGCCAAAAAGGGTTAGAAAAGTAAAAAGAACAGAGACTGAGTCATCACCTGTTTGTTGCTGACTGATGTACATGGAAAATAAGCTGGCTATGGATTGAAGAGAAGAATGTAACTATTTATTAATGTAAGGACTTTCATAAAGATTAGGGAGACTCGCTTAAGTCAAAAAGGTCGTTGTACTAATCACAAATCATCACTCTATTATTAAGCTTGTATAGTTCCCTTGTGCCATCAGTCCAGGAGATAATAAGGATTGATTTAATCAGATAAAGTCGTTTTTTGGATCTAGAATTATTTTGGCTGCCATTATATAAATGAAAACTGATCGATTTCAGCATTGGATACTAAAGATAGATAATGGGCAGCTTTGAGGTGCTTGGTCCATTTAATTGTAAAATAAAGAGAATGCATCATAAGCCCACCAGTTTTTGAATTGTCTTTAACTATTATTGAATTTGCTTGAAGATGGGATGCATTAAAGGCTGGTCTTAGATGATGTCTCTCTGCTTTCTAGCAGATTTTTGTATTGTAATTTTACGTCTCCAATTTGAAGGTGATCTGATATTAGACTGACATCTAGCTCAAGGTCAATGTCGTTATTCCTTTCAGTCATTGTATTTTGAATATTTTTTGGCTTGTTGGTACTTTTTCATACAGGATGACCAATGTGAACAGGATTGCCGAGACAATTGCACTACACGATGGAATTTCATCTGAGATTGAAAGAAGTTTTGACTTTGGCCAAGTTGTGGGATTCAAAGTTTGAGGTATGACTATTAGTCTGGTGTTATGTTAACATCTACATAATGGGGTAAGATGAGGAGATCCCCCATTCAGTGGGAAAGAGTCCAGATTGTAGAGCTTAGTTAGAGCCCACAAAATGGTCAATATATAAATGTCAATGAGGCTGCACATTGAGCTTTTCTATGAATGTAGATCTTTAGGTAGTGCTCTCAAAAGGAACATCATATTGCTAAAATTGTGCCCCTTGAAAGTGAAGAAGGCAAAATCGAATATATATATGATTTTACAGCAGCTAACAAAGGGTAAAAAAAAAACTCCCAGTCACCTATGCTTCTTTTTTCAATATTGAATATGTGAGTTGCAAAAGTCTGGACTGGCAAACTTGCCATTATGCCTTATTCCTGTGAAACACAAAACTCTGCAAATACTGCAAAATGAAGACATTGGCCTGGTGCACCGTTTTAATACAGAGCATGCCACAGTGTGCCTGGCACATATTGTGTGAATATTGATCAAAAGAAAATGAATTACTTTGTAAGTGAATGTCTAAAAAACATTTCTAGAGATGAATTTGGAGTTGAGTGCACTGGCTGATTAGCGTCTAAGTTAAATGCTGCCATCTAGAGGAAGAATTCTGATTGTAGCTTGAATGTTCCAGGCTCAGCAACTGTATGTCATACTGGATTTATAACGTGATCAAGGCTAACAATAAACTTGAGTGGCACTTTAGTTGTACAAATAAAATAAATAATTATTACTGTGTAAGGTGATGTCTAAATATATGACTTTTCTGCCACCAAGGTGCTGTGAGGTGAGCTCATATTATGATTCATTACACAGTGGTGTCAGTTTGCTTACTGGCAGTAGGGATGGGTCAGAGCAAATGGCAGGAATAGGTGTCAGAGGAGTCAGAGCAGGGTGGCAGAGTCTAAACACAGGTGTCTGTCATGGTGCCATATAACAACACTGTGCAGGTAAGCCATGCATGACCATGCTAATAAGTGAGATACACTGAAAGCCAGCACTGATGAACAGTATGCAGACTGCTACCAAGTTGAACAGCCATGCTGGAAATCCAACAGCATAGGAGTGCATAGCCAGTGTGCATTTTGGACATGGGGGTAATGAAACATTTTGTTTGCTAAACTAAATTTGGCGGGTTGGAGAGTTGTATGTTAATCTGTACAATTTTGCAACTACAAAACTCAGTAATGATCATGTTTATCATCATTTCCCAGTGTGAGCTGGCCGAACACAGGTTCAAACAAAGCCGAAACAAATCACAAATATTTGGGACACCAGCTAAGTAATCCCTTTTAATTCTCTCAAATCTCTCGACAAACTTAAACAGGTGCGGTCTGGTAATACTTAACATAAGGCAACAGGGTACAAAACAGAAAATAACTTAAGTGTTAATTCTAGCTGACGAAACAAAGAAAGGGAGCTATCACCCATCAGAACTGGTCTCATCAAAACACCCTTTAGTGGAGGCACCGGTCTTTTTATAATGGGAGGACTTGAAGAGGCGGAGCTAATTTTCCTCATTGGGAGATTTCTGGGAGCTGTGGGGAGAAAAGGAAACAGAGTTAGCGACAGTGCCCCCTCTCGCCCTGGTGGGTTATCGTTTACCTCGTATGAGCCGGCAAGGAGATCCTCAGACGCACATGCGTGACACCAGGATGTCTCCTCTTGATCTTATATTGGCAAAAAAGCTGCTTTTCCAGCAAGATAAAGACATTTTTGAGTTCCAGGAGGAAGGACCACTTCTTGTTGTTTTATTTGCATGCGTGCTCATTTTGTCCAGGCTTCCCATTTTACTTCTGGCCTTTTAGGAAAGTACTTGCCTCCCTTGCTGGTAGTGTTGCTGCAGGTCAGGAGAAGGCAGTTTTAAAAGTGTAGTTCTGACATAGGAAATATGACAGTAATACAGTAGATATTGTAGAGGAATTGTTATATGTGTGTATATTTATTAGCATGAGTTTTGTCCATCAGTCATCAACAGGACATTTGGCTTATGTGCTGTAAAATGCTGGTTTTCAACAAATTGGGTGCCTCTTTTTATTTTTTAGGGACTAGGAAAAACTTTACAGAAGGAAGCCAATTATCTCATATCTAAACATACATTTAGTGTCCATAAATAATTCAGTTTATCCTGTTGACACATAATGACACAGAAAACAGCACAATATTGTTTAGTCCTTATGCTGTGATGCAAACCTGACCACTTCAGAACCAAAACAGCCCTGAGCTAATGTTACTTGAAATTTAAATCTCAGATTTCTAAAAATGATCTAAGCCATCCGTTTTTATTTACTGTGATGGCTAGGCAGGCATACTATTGCCATTTTAGGACCATGACTCTGACTGTGGTTCAGTTGGACTCCCATAACTGTAGTCAGTTTAACTGTTTCTGACCTGACAGGCACCAGTTACTTCTATGGAGCTCTTCAGGAATACCTTTTAATAGATATATGATATGCCTGTAGAATTTATGTGCTTGGATCCTTACGATGATGATGACAGGCGAACCCTGTTAGATTTATATTGAGCAGGGCTGGCCATGTCTGTTCTGGTTTACTGATGTATCCACAACAGTAGTACACTAGCATTTTATGTGCAGGAACCCTTTCAAATTACACAGAAGCAAATTGTGGAGTCACTGTTTACTCTGGCCTTCATTATTTATGAGTCAATCCATACATTTTTAAAATCATAAATATATACTGTGTATATATAGTAATATGGCTGGGAAAGCAGACCAGTGCGACCCCTTTTGATATAACAAAAAGAAAAGACAAACGGCTCAAAATAAAGTGTTGGGCTAATCAAGAACAAACAAACGATCAGGAGCTCTGTCCATCTTAGGTGAACGTTTGATATCTGATGCCACCTTCCAGGATTGGGACAAATTTAAGCACTTGTACTGGGCATCAGAGGTGGTGTTAGACATCTTCTTTGGATGTCTTTTCCTGGCTTCGGAGGAGGAAAGAGAATATAATGTAACATCAGTGCCCCCTCTTGTCCTGGGGTAGAATTGCAAAATTGATAATTTATTTTCCTCATTCTGTTTACTTGACAAATATCTTCAATTAAGGTCTGAGACAAGTCAGATAAAGTCTATTTTGTTGTGATTGTTCTATATTGTATATTATTATGGATGTTTTGAGACTGCTTTTCCAACGTTTTACTTGCTTGTGAGGGTTTTTTTAGTGAGTTGAGTTCATTTCTAATGTTTGTTTTTGCTTATTTTGTTGTGTCCTTATAGGTAAAAATATTTTGTGTTGTTTCCAACATCACTTTTGTTTTTCATGTGCACTGTTGCCACAATGTTACCATAGAAACTAACCAGCTACTGTTTGTAAACTTTTCCTACTCAGAGATTCTTTTGCTCTGTTTTTGGCTATAGTGTTTGATTAGAGTTTTGGAATCAATATTTTGTACTGTTGGCTCATTATTTTAACTACATTTTTCATCTTCTAGTCCCTAAAATAAACAGCGCTTATCTCTTCACATTTACAGAACATAATACAAAAACAGACGCATCTGAAAGGATTATAAAAGACTCCGGTTTATCTCAACTGTTCATTGTTGCATTAGGTAACTTTTATGCTGTACTTAAGGCCCATTTCCTAGCACACTGCTTTAGTTGCTGTTCTGATATCTTGGAGGTATTTAGTAATTGTTTGGTATGTCTATCTTTTTGGGGACATAGCAACAGTAATTTTTGTATTCTACCTCAGGAAAACTTAAGCAATTTCTACATTGTGCTCATCTCTCATTATACTTTTGGATTTTCTCTGGTTTTCTCATGTTTAGAATTTTATTACTTTAAATTTATGTTTGGTTTTAGTTTATTTATTTTTGTGCTTTATTAAGTCCTGCTTTTTTTCCTTAATCCCTCATTTCTCTCCACTTTTACTGATTTCACTGAATTTGTTTTATTGATTATTTAGTTTAATTTATTTTTGAAGGTTTTTTTAAATTTTTGCAATTCAGTTCATTGTTTGATTATTACTAGACTTATGTTCTGATTCTTTTTTGTTCAATTTAAGTATTTAATTATTAAATAAATTATACTGCTTGGTAGTTTTCATTGAGTTTTTGTATTACCTCGAGTAGAAGTTATGCATCAGACTGACAGAGAGCAGGAAGGATCAGGGAAAAAAAACATAACCAGAAAACTTATGAAAGGTCTTAGCCATCACATGAGTCAGAGTCAAAAAGCAATAACTCGTTTGTTGGAAGGAAGTCAAGCTAAGCTCCTGTGAAAAAGGTTTGAGAAAATATACAGTCTTGGTCAATGATTTACTCACAGCTCCCGTTTATATATTGTTGTGACTGTCCGGGTTGCCACTTCCAGAAGTCTCTTCAGCAATACCAGTCAATAGTACTGAGATGAGCTGGGCAAATGAAGAAACACACATTCAGCAAGGGGTTGGTGCAAAAAGTATCACCGCTTTTATTGAAACCAAACAAAAAAGTGTTCCAAAGTGCAGTGATTCAAGTCAATCTTCCGTAAATAAATAATCCAATAATATTAAACATGGAAGTTAAAATGTCCAAATAAATATTTTCATAAAACAAGGTTTAAACACAAGGGCAGACATTTTCTTTAAATACCATGAGCCTCTGTGCTGCTTTCTAAAATCTGACGTCTCTCCGGCTTACTCTCTTTGGATTTCACAGCACGAGGAGATATCAGCCAGCATGTGCAGACAACCCTTTGATCCCGCTTGAGCCCCAGTTGCCAGTCCATCGACGTGTACAGGGGGCCACACCAGGCTTTACTCCCTGCGAATCCTGCTGCCATTCCTCGGCCTTGCGGGGAAGTCCTCCTGCAGTAGTTTGGTAGCCTCTGCTTCCAGGCTGCTCAGCAGGAGCAACCCTCAGCCCCTTCTTGAGCGTTGGCCACATGCTTCTTCCCTGGGGCTCACTTTCCCATCCGGTTGCTTCCCCTCTGTCACACCAACTCCTGTCCGTTCCTGCCCTTCTCTCTCTTCCTTCTCATTCCTTATTTCTCTGTTGATCTTTCTTTCTGTCTGTTCCTTTTCATACTTTCTTTCTGTCCCTACTCTGCCATGCAGGTTCCTTTTTGTCCTGCCTGATTGGGTGCAGGTGTGATGCTTTGTCCACTCTGAGCTGTGAATGAGACAGCTGACTGATCCATTCATGTATGCGCGATCAGCCAAACACTCCAATCAACCCAGGAGCAAAGCAAGCTCATGCACACCAGCACAAGATCGGAGCCTGCACTTCACAGGACCCAATTATTTATTTTATTTATATTCCAGCTTTTCCTTGCACTTAGCACAAACCATTAAGAGACTGCAGTAGTTTATATTGAGCCCTCCAATCTGTACATCCCCAGTTCATTTGAATAGTGACACTTAGTTGTCATAAAGTCTTACTTACATAATTTTGCATTTTCAACACAATAGCCCTGTTTTTCTAAGGCAGGTTAAGCTGTTGTTGAACATTTCCATCTGGTATTACAGTAGGCACTTAACATGTTTCTTGACTAATAAACCATGAAGTAGCTACACTAGCTTTAACAGGATTTGGAGTTTGGTATATGTGACATTTTACTATTTTCTCTTTTGTACCAAAGCAGCATGTCGTTTACCAATAACATTACATAATAACTTTTATGTCTAAGTTTTATTTACAATGTTATAATGAACATAGGTGGCATGCTGTTGCAGTGGTAGCACTGCAGCCTTGCAACAAGGAAACTGGGGGTTGTATCCACGGTGTGGGCTTTGTGGAGTTAATATGTTCTCACTATGTCATTGTAGGTTTTCTCTGGGTGCTCTGGTTTCTTCCCACAGTCCAAAGACATGCAGGTTGCATTGGTGTTGATAAATTGGCACCTTTCATGTGTGTGTGTTTTCACCCTGTGATGGGCTGGCACCTTGTCTGGGGATTGTTCTTGACTGGTGCCTGATGTTTGCTAGGATAGGTCTCAGCTTCCCCACAACCCAGCCCTGGATAAGTGGATTTAGAAAATGGAATGTTTCGACACATATTACAAGCTATTTCATTATCGTGTTTAATTGTTAGAGGAGCTGGTGGTGTTTACTGGTCTCAGAAGTGTTTTTTTGTGTAAGTAAACTAGTATTATGGCCACATGTGATGAAGTATCTTAATGGAGACACTGAAAAAAATCTTGTGTGTTTGTTGCAATCACTTTTGTAGCATAAAGCCAAAATCCATTTGATGTGGAAGAAGAACTTGTCTTCATGGACAGGTTATCAAGCTGTAGGCGAGGTCAAGCAAGTATCCCGTTTTAGTACTGAAGAATGAATCTCTCCTCTTTCCAGACGATCTTGTCTTTTTTGATTGTGATCTTCTCTTATTTTGATTGCCATCGTACTTTGGAGAAATTTGTGGTTGAGTGTTAGAATCAGTAAATTCAGAGCTGAGGGCATTGTTCTCTCAGGGAAAGGAGTGATTTCCACCCTGTAAGTGAGGCTGGAACAACTGCCCCCAAATGGAGGATGTCAAGTGACTTAACGTCCTGAATGTGGCTGAAGATAGAAGGTATCAGAAGATTGATGGACAATGGGAGTAGTACTAGATGAAAATAGAAATTTTAATAAAACAATTTCCAATTCATCTATCTATCTATCTATCTATCTATCTATCTATCTATCTATCTATCTATCTATCTATCTATCTATCTATCTATCTATCTATCTATCTATCTATCTATCTATCTATCTATCTATCTATCTATCTATCTATCTATCTATCTATCTATCTATCTATCTATCTATCGTGGAAAATTTGATTTATAGAAAATAACATGAAACAGGAGAGAGCGAAAGGAGCAGGCAAAATCATTATCTTAGAAAAGGTAGAGGTAAGAACATGAAAGAGTGAAACAAACCTGAACATCAAAGACAAAATGTTAGTAAAAAGTTGTAATCAAGATATTTATTCACACACACTAGCTTGTTTCTGCTTGATGGATATATTCTAGAATTTCCTGGGGATATTTTATGGTGTTAAAAGGGTGAAAGACTCCACAGAGTTGCAAATGAGACAAGATTATTTTGATAAATGAGCTAAGGTCGAAAGTAAAACATTTGGTCTCCTACTACAGTATGTGAAATATAGTCCAATTTTCCATACTGCAGTAGTTTCAGTTGTGGGTTAGCTGATTTTTTTTTTTTTTTTTGGTATGTCAAATTATTACATTAAGTTTACTTTTTTTCTGGAAATGAAATTATACCTTTTAAGTGGCCCCTGAAAAGATTTTAGTATCTCCTTTGAATGCCCAAGACTTTCTAAATGTTACCTAAACCATTGCAGACAATCAGTTGCCTCCAGGAAGCATTTCTGGGCCTGGCAGAACCACACCTGAACCTTGTGCAGTCAGTATCTGACAGTTCCTCCTGGCAGCCACCACAGGTCCCAACAGGGCAGCCCCATGGGACCACAGCTCCCATGATGCCCTGTGCGTGTCCATACTGCTGATTGCCTGGTGGTGTGCCGATGCCCAGTATACTAGAGGATGCTCTGGTAATAGCAGGCCCACTCAGGATGTCCCTTCAGGGTTCTTGGGATGCCAATTCCAGGTTTAATTGCTACTGCCTGCAGCATCATTCCATGTCCTGGCGCAGAAGGGGACTATCACAGCTCCCTTGCTGAACTTCATTATACCAGACAAGGAAGCAGGGATGCCGATTTGTCCCTCACACCTTGTTTCTTTTCCAAGGAGGTGAAGAAATCCAGCTATCTCTTTCTGATCCCAGCAGTCTAGTGAGAACTTGTAACTATTCAGGTAGCTTGAAATTTAGTAAAGGTTTGCAGTACAGCCCTTATTAAGTATTATATAGGCAAAACTATATTTAAGCTCTGAATTTTCATATACTCAGTATACTGTAAGTCTCTGGCCCTAAAGCTAAACGCCCCCATCTTCACAGGTTGCCATTTGTGTGGCACTTTGAGTGGGTGCTCCTTCTTTCTCCAACAGTTAAAGACTAGCAATCGGGTCAATACATTTCTTCTGAATTCTGCTGGGCAGTGATCTGTGATAGTGTGTGCCATGAAACAGACAACGGCCCTACTGCTAAATTAAACCTTGAACCCACTGCTGCTTTTATTTTTTCTTCTTGTAATCCTGAGCATGGTGAATAGTTATTAAAAAATGATGGATGAATTTTGGTGAAAAACAGAAAAAAAATTACAGTAAAAGGTTTGGAGCAGAAGTAAGGATGAAGTCTAGTCTTTTTGTATTTTAGCAGGACTAGGTCCATGGCAGGGCTCATTTAATTGACTTCAGCAGATAATCACCGACAGTCCTATAAAGTGCAAAATCATCACGGCTTTGTTTAATCAAGGTGATTTGCAGGGCCAGATGCACAAAGTGGTTTAGAGGGAAAAAAAAAGCAGAATGTTATTTTCCACTTCCCCTCTCAACAAGCACTCTGGTGCCTACGCTGTTAGTTTCCTCTTTTTGCTCTTTTCAGGGCTCATAAGCAAGTTTGAAACACTCAGCTGGACAAACATAAAGATTACTTAAGATGTGTTTACTTACCGTGTCTGATAGACCATAAGCCTCTCCGTGCTGATGGTTAAAAAGCTATCTGACATATATTAAAGAAGTTATGGCAATTGTAGACTATAAAAAGTGTGAAAAAAAGCCTTGCTACAAACTTGACACAATAGAGTGTAGAAATTGGAAACAGTTCACCAAGCTATAAAGGTAAAGCTTTGCAAATGTATCTGGATGAGATATTAGGACAAATTAATTATTAGTTAATCTTCTGGATTTGATAAACTACATCACCTTGTTAAAATTCATGTGTTATTATATTCACCAACAAAAGATCTGATTCTCTAAATCCACTACCTCCACCACAGATTCATGGTGAGCTAGGGCCTATTCCGGCACACCGTTAATGTGGCACTCCGCGGCTGGACTTGACAGCCTTTTGAATATACAAATTAGTTGTTATTTGGTTTAAGACTCCCAATAGCACAAGCCACTGTGACAATAATTGAGTCCAGCGTCATAAAAAGGTTTGGGGCAGCCATCTGTATAATATCCCTGGCTGCCAAAGGCTTTTAAAGTAACAGAGATATTCACCAGACTGAGTCCAAAACAGAACTGATTCATTGTATGTAAGATGGCAGTTTTAAAGGCCCTTATAGGAAGTGACATCATGAAAGGGGTTGGGACCGGAAGTGACAGCATCAAAGCCCATCTACCACCACCCCCAAAACTCCATTCGGAACCAGTGCACCCCACCATCCCCTGGTCGGATGTAGTATTACAGTTATTTAAGCCCTTTAGCTGTCTCGTACTCGCACATGTGTGACACCAGGAACTAAATCTGAATGGGAGACCAGTCTATTAGAAGGCATACAACAATTTGGTCTTGGATGGCCGTAGTGGCTGTACTTTTACTCCAATCCAATTAATAAGCTGGAAGCCAGTTATTAATGCTAAAACAATTACTGCTTAAGTGGCATTTTTTTTTGCTCCATTTTAGTTTATCCAACTGTTAAAACTCCTAACCCTTAATTTCTTCTTTTAATCTGAAACATCTACACTTACTGTTTTAACTACTGTTTTTAAAACCAGCTAACAATTAACAATGAGACGGATTTAACCAAGGAAACAGCAGCTTACCATCTAACTTGCTTCCATTTATTCCTGTAAGTCTTCATGAAGCATCTGTTTTAATGATACATTTGTAAGGAAATGGAAGAGAAAAAACTGAAGGACTGAAAAATACTAATCTGCTTCAGTACACAAATCATTTGGTTGATACAGTACCCTCAGAAATGAAAAAGTTTCAATATAAGAATTGACATGGTAGAATTATTAAGCCATAAAACTAAATAAGTTCAGTTATGGGCAAGGATTGGCTTCAAATTAAGCAATTGGCTTTGAAGAAACTGAGCTGGGTCTCTGTGCCCCACCAGGACAGAACTTGAGCATCACTGGTATATACAAATGGGCACTTGATTTTCTATTTGGCATATTATTCCCAACTGCTACATTGTGATACAGTTGTCAGCATGTCTGCCTCACATTGTTTTGTTTTTTTATGTATAACTCAGGTTTGGATACCTCCTGCCATGGCATATTCTCAGTAGTCTTTTTTTTTCTTCTTACAGTTTCCATGTACGTTTTTTAGAGTCAATATGTTATTCTGACATGTAGCTGTGTTTGTATAAGCCCTGGTGGGTTAACATTCAACCAAGAAAGTGGCTTGTGCTCCAGGGCTTGAGCCTAACTGAACAATAAGTCAGCGGGGCCTTTTAGCCTCTATACAGGGTGGTCCAGATCTAATTATGCAACTGTTCGACTGACAACCGTCTCCCCACCATTTTGGAATCTAGGGCAGGTGCTGCAACAAAAAGAATTTTAAGTGAAATCTCTATGTAATAAACTTAATATGTTATAGCGTAATGAAAATTGCATAATTAGATCTGGACCAGCCTATATATGCAAGAGCTTGTAGAGAGGTAGGCTTCTAACAGAGGGTGAGAAGCTCTAGGAAAGCACTGGATATCTGGAAGAGCTAGAGGTAAAGGATACCCAGGAAGGGGAGACAGAAGATTAAAACAGGGAGGAAACAAGACAGTCATTGCTCCAGAAGTGTTACAGGGTAGACAACCCTGCAGATGTCGATGTCAATGTCATCTGACTCTTCTTATAGGTTAAAATATAAGGTCAAGGAGAGCTTTGGAAGAAGTTAAGAGACGTCAAAGCTGAAAGAGAGAAGCACCTGGTCCCAATGTGTGAGGGTGTCTTGGCCCTATAACAGCTGAACTTCATCCTTGAAGATTTTGATGCTACTAATGTAAGTGATTAATGATCAATTCCTGTTTATTACATATGTGATGTGTATGTTTCTCACATTTCTGGTTCATAGTATGTGTTTCTTCTTTCACAACCAAGATAACAAGAATTCTAAAAACCATAAAGCCCAGTATTATGCTATCAGTGAATCTCTAAAATTAGAGAATGATATGTCTTCAGACATTCATTCCACTAATACACAGTCAAGAGATGGGGTGCCAAATTCTGTCTGTCAATGATGGCACATTATCTTGCTGGTCTTTGACATTCCTGACAGAAGACAAGGCTGCCACTGTGAAGTTAAATGTACAGTAATGATGAATCAAAGAGTGATGGTGTGAGAGACAGTAGACACTATGGTACAGGGGTGAGTTGTTTCTTCATGGGCAATTAACAATGAGCAAGGTCTGTGCTGTTAGGTGTCCAAAATGTTAACTTAGCCAATAAAGCATCACTGCTTCCAGTGTTCAAGGGAGGATGTTTGCAGTGGAAGAAAGTTTTAAAAATATATTTCTTAACTGGGAATTTGCCTTGGATTCATTACTGTGAGTGCAAACAAGTCAGTGCATGGTGATTCTTCTTTCACCAACACATTTGAGGTCCAAGCCAATGCCAGTATGATCATTTGCACAATTTTATATGGTATTGTGGGTGTTATTCCTATTGTTTAAATGCTTCAAAAAGCCCACATAACATCTTTAATATTAAGCTTATTGCTTTGCCATTTACAACAGAGAAAAGTTGTGAGGAAGGTTTTTGGCCATTCCGCCTTCATCTTCACAACAATGCCCTCACCCACACTGCATAGGCTGCAAAGGCTTCTCTATGAAATTGTGGACTTGACACCATTTTGTTTTCCAGAACTGGCCCCATGTGACTACCACCTGTTTCCCGAATGAAAAGGCCTTCCTCTGTTGAATCTGCTGTACCAATAATGAAGGTGTCAAGTCAGTTACTGAAGAGTGCTTGCACAAACAATACAAAAGTGTTTATTTGAGTATGTTAGAAGTATTACATGTCTAAAATGGGTTGAAATCTAAAGACCTCAGCTATAATGTTTGCGATGCATCATGCACCGCATATATCTCTGTTATATGCCATTTAATATGGGATTTGTAAAAGCACTGTTAATGTTTGTGAGGCGCCATCAATTGGAATGATAAATACAATACATTTTATTACTAAAATGTTTGTAATGTGTTAAATTTTGGAATGATAGAGACATAACAACCAGACGGACACATAGACACTTAACCTTTTATTAAGGTGGATAGCTGTATTCCTCATCTAAGATGTGTTGAAAAATAAGTAATCAACATATACCTCAGTGTTAATGTTTACAGTGCACCATGCAATGCATATGTCTGTGTTATGTGCCATTTGGTATAGGATTTGTAAAAACAGTGTTCATATTTATGATGCGCCATCTATTGGAATAACAAAGCAACTGAATGCACACACAGACAGGCGCCCTTTTTTTAAGGTGCATTAGAAAAGCTTTGGAAAAAATAATAAGTGTATTAGTGTTCATGTGGACTATTTCATGAAAATAAAATAAAGTCAGGTTCAAAATCTTTTGTTGATCTCATATATTTATAAACAGTGGATTCAGAATGTATTCATATTCCTTCACTTTTTTCACAGTTTGCTATGTGGCACTCTTTTGCTAAATTTGTTTAAACTCATATTTTCCTCACATAAGACCACACTCATTACTCCATAATGGCAAAGCGAAGACAGGATTTAAGAAATCTTAGCAAATTTATCAAGTATAAATATTTAAAAATCACAATGACACAAGAATTCAGACCGTGTGCTCTGACATTTGAAGTCTGGCTCAGGTACATCTCATTCTATTGGTCATCACACGCCTGAAAAGCATACATCTGCCTTTGTAAGTTTCCACGGTGGAGCAAAAAGCAAGCCATGAAGTTTAAAGGATTTGCCTGCAGAGTATAAAGACAAGATTGTGATGAGACTCAGATCTGGGGAAGAAAAAAAAAATCTCCCAAGAGCACAATTGTCTTTGTAATTCTTAAACAGAAGTGGTTTGAAATAACCACAATACTTCCTAGAGCTGGCCAACTGGTCAAACTGAGCAGTTGTGGGAGAAGGGTGAAGGACTCAGTGGTCCCTCTGCCCGAGTTCCAGAGAACCTGTGTAGAAGGAACCAATAGGGTCCAGCGGCAGTCAGGACAGCTTTAGGCCTTGGACAGTGTCACACATGTACGATTAGGAGGCAGTCAAAGAGCCTAAAGGTGAGTGAAACATCGCGAGATAAAGGGATATCACGTGGTACTTACCTGAACTCTTTTTTCCAACAGGACACAAGAAGAGAATTAATCCCGCAACTTCCGGGTTTTCAAAATGGCCGTGATGACGTCACTTCCGGTCAATATTGATGACATCACTTCCGGCACCCACAAACCACATCACTTCCGGTTCCTGTTGCCACATCACCATTTTGCCAACCATTTCCTGTCACATGTTTTTCTGCTCTATAAAACCACCATTTTGTTTTCAGTTGTTGTTCATTGTACTTTCAAGACTTTGAATCGCTTCATTTTTTCAATATTGTCTGTAAGACAATATACGGGGACGGTCCCCAAATCTTTATTTTGTATTTGTGACTTTCTTATTGATCACAACAGATTCAGTGACCTGAGACGTTCCGAGGCCCGTAATATGACGCCCCTGTCAGGCACATCTCTTTTGACTCCATCCACGTTCCGTGCCCCCACCCCGTGTTTGCGGTACACTTTTGTGATAAATGTACTATTACAGTAAAGGTGGCAAACTGAACGTATGTGCAAAAAATATTTATTATGAATAAAAAAAAGCTTCACCAGGATAAACTGTCATGCTAATGTAATAAACGTCTCTTTGTGCTTGCTGCGAGGTCGTGAGCCATCCCCAATGGGTACACAAAGCTGCTTGGCTAACAGAGAAGGTCTTAACTGGGCACCTCAAATGACTACTTTATACGTCATCGTGCTTCTGAGGGCAACTGAGTCATTCTTTTGGAACATAAACTCCTCCACAATTAATGCATTGTTAATATAAATATTAAAATTTTGTGCACCAGTAATAATACAGTACTAATGATAAAACACAGAGAGAACCACAAAGACATTTCTCTAAAGAGCTCCTAAATGTCCAGTGTGTAGTATTGCATATTTTGACTGTTTACACAAATTATATGTTTTATTCAATTCAGAGTCTACAAGAATATATAGTGTTAATCGTAGCTGAGTGCAGCATATAATTTGTTCTTCTTTGTCTTGTTCCTTAACATTTTCCATTTTTATATCAGGTCAGTCTTCTGATTATCAATGTAGATCCTTAGCCACAGAGCCACTACTCCGTTGAGTGCAGCATATGACTAATGTATTAAAAAGTGCAGTCTCATGAATGAGACATGGCAAAAGCAGATATAAAACGTACTGTATACTATAAAATACCAAATGTTAAGATTTTTAGTTCAATTTGTTTCTAATATGACACCAAAACAACTGCTTCAGATGCAGAACTTAGAGACCTCGACAGTTTAGAAGTTTAATAAATGCTGAATACACATTTGAGTGCAGGAGCTAAAGGGAATTGAAATCGTCACGAGGGGTGTGTAATAGAGGGGTCAGTTCACCAGCAAAACGGGAGGGGCGCCAGAAAGGGGGCGTCAATTTATGGACCTCATAGTGTCTGAAGTGTTTGGATCTGTCTGAAACCTAAAACTGTCCTGACTACAGCTGGACACTTCTCGAAGAAACCTCCAGAAGGACAGCAACAGTGGACTCATCTGGGCTTTATGACAGAATGACCAGATGCCTCTCCTCAGTAAAAAGTATATGGAAGCTGCTTGCAGTTTACAAAATGGCACCTAAAGAACTCTGATTGTGAAAAATAAGATTTTCTGGTCATAGTGTCATGAAAGGGAAGGTCTACGGGACGGTAGTGAGACCAGCTATGTTCTATGGGTTGGAGACGGTGGCACTGACCAGAAAGCAGGAGACAGAGCTGGAGGTGGCAGAGTTAAAGATGCTAAGATTTGCACTGGGTGTGATGAGGATGGATAGGATTAGAAATGAGGACATTAGAGGGTCAACTCAAGTTGGACGGGAGACAAAGTCAGAGAGGCGAGATTTTGTTGGTTTGGACATGTGCAGAGGAGAGATGCTGAGTATATTGGGAGAAGGATGTTAAGGATAGAGCTGCCACAGAAGAGGAAAAGAGGAAGGCCTAAGCGAAGGTTTATGGATGTGGTGAGAGAGGATATGCAGGTGATGGGCGTAACAGAACAAGATGGAGAGGACAGAAAGATATGGAAGAAGATGATCCGCTGTGGCAACCCCTAACGGAAGCAGCCGAAAGAAGAAGAAGAAGTGTCATGTCTGGAGGAAACCACTCATTACCAGTGCAATACCATTCCAACAGTGAAGCATGGTGTTGGCACCATCATGTTGTGGGGTTGTATTTCAGTGGCAGAGGCTGGGAGATTAGAAAGAGTTGAGTGAAAGCTGAATAGAGGGAAGTACAGAGATTTATCAGTAATGAAAATCTATTCCAAAGTACTCTAGGCCAACAGTTCACCTTCTAAGCACAAAGCAAAGACAACACGGGGCTAGCTTAGACACATTCTGGGAATGTCCTAGTATTGAATCCAGTAATAAAAGCTGTCTACTGACCAACTCCTGACAGGGGATCTGCAGAGAAGAATGGCAGAAGATCCCTAAATCCAGGTATGTGAAGTTAGTCATGTCATAGCGAAGAAGACTCCAGGCTTAATCCAGGCTTAATCGTTGCCAAAGGTGTTTCAACTAAGTACTGACTAAAGGGTCTGAATACTTGGGCCAGTGAGTTATTTCAGTTTTTTATTTTTAACAAATTTTCAAAAATTAACTGATTTTGTTATTCTGGTGTATTGAGTGTTACTTGGGGCGGCACGGTGGCGCAATGGGTAGCGCTGCTGCCTCGCAGTTGGGAGACCTGGGGACTTGGTTTGCTTCCCGGGTCCTCCCTGCGTGGAGTTTGCATGTTCTCCCCGTGTCTGCGTGGGTTTCCTCTGGGCGCTCCGGTTTCCTCCCACAGTCCAAAGACATGCAGGTTAGGTGGATTGGCGATTCTAAATTGGCCCTAGTGTGTGCTTGGTGTTTGAGTGTGTCCTGCGGTGGGTTGGCACCCTGCCCGGGATTGGTTCCCTGCCTTGTGCCCTGTGTTGGCTGGGATTGGCTCCGGCAGACCCCCGTTACCCTGTGTTCGTATTCAGCGGGTTGGACAATGGATGGATGGATGAGTGTTACTTGAAGTGAGGAACACAAGTAAATGATTTTAGCACACAACTGCAACATAGCAAAAAAAGAAGTAAGTGAAGGGGCCTAAATACTTTTTGAATTCACCGTATATGGTCATTCCAGAGAACCCTAAAAGTGTAAGAAAGGTGTTGTTGGGTAGATCTGTGACCCCCAATTTTGCCAAACAAGCACAGGCCATTATTAATTCAAAAATGCACACAGACATATCAATGTGTAGCTTGTTCTTCTGAAGCGGTAAACATAACACTCACAGCAACATATAAACCTGTAGTTAAGTTTTTGGCCCTGACTCAAAAGAGGAGGTCTGACTTGGAGTGGGTCCAAGGCTGATAGTACTCACCAAGTCACTCCTATTACAGCTGCTTGTAACTGATAAGCCATTAGTATTTAATAGCAGTCTTCACCTGTCAGCTGTTCTTTTTAATGCTCATTTTATCAGAGTTAATAAAGTTTGAAGTAGCATTTTAAAAATGTATTGACTTTAGTAATCATTCGTTTTTGCTATGTTTTCTCATGTAATTAATAGTGCTACAGCACTTAGCAGTGAAATATGGGTGACAATCCTTTTTTACTATGTAACTTGAAGAAGGCTAAACTTCCTGGTCAAAAAGAAGGCACAGTACTTGGTATGTGACTTGACGGTGGTCTAATTATACCGTAATAATCCTGAATGTCCTTGTGATGACAAATTGTGTTGCAGGTAATCACTCTCCTTGTCTAATCTGCCATTGGCGCTCTAAGCTTAGAGTAGCTTCTCAAGAGCCACTGTTTCTAAAACAGCTTGTAGAGTAAGCAAGGCGCGGTATCCACAGGTTGCATTTTGTTGGAAGGCTTCCAGCTTGATAAAAATCAATGCTTTAGTAAAACACATGGTAGTATGTACAAAACAAACAGATGAAACAGTAACGCTGAGCCTGTTTGTTACATTCTGTTATGAAACAAGCCTGTGCCTCTCCCATTTCGTGCACTTTGGCATATTTGGATTATATTCAGTAATAAACTGATTCCTCGATTGTTTTTGCTGTTTGCTACACCTTAAGCAGTACACCTACAGTACTGGGCTAATGTGCTGAAACACCATTATCTCTGGGGGCCTCCACTGTCAATAGGACCCCAACCAGTTGCTTAGCTTACTACAACATAATATCAGAAAACTGTCTTCGCTCCGACAAATCATGTCAGAATGTCAGTTGAAGGTCCTTTGCTTGGTGTAAACACCAAGGAGTACGTGTGCCACGGAGCATTGGAGTTAAAGATATTGACAATTAACACAACCCACCCCAACCACTCCCTCCATTTCTTGTTCAGTAGCCATGACCAGCATATTACAACAAAGCACCTTTGACCTGCTAATTGAACTGTACGTGTTACAGAGGCTTATAAACAGGAAACTCTGGATTGAATTACATTACAAGTCAACTCCATAAGTCTTAGATAGCTCAGTCTCTAACCATTAGCAAAATTCAACTTTGAGTTTAGGCAGCATTTTTTTTGGGACAGACTGTCTGACTACAAGATATCCTAGTGCACGTTGCCTTTAGTATCCACAAATCATCAAGAACACTGAACAGAATGAACACGTTCACAAATACAATACAATCAAAGAAAATCCAACTGTCAAAGTGCCCACCCACAAGTTCCTCAGTTTCCCTTCAGAACAAAGCATCACACCAACAGAATAAATAAACACAAACTAATCTCTATGTCTATATAAAATCCAACGTCTGTCTGTCTGTCCGGTTTTCACTAGAGAACTACTTAACGGATTTAGATTGGGTTTTTTTTTCTATAATTTGCTTGAACATTCCAGTTGACTTTCCGACTTCTCTCATTGCGGTTCCAATTTATTTGCGCGAATCCAAGAGAGACACAGCGGGCCGAGGGGGGGAAGGCCCTCCTCACTCACGTGCCAGCCTTGGGTGGGCGCCCCTTACCTCTGCTTAGCTAGTGAACGAGAGAACTACTTAACAGATTTAAATCAGGTTTTTTTCTGTAATTTGCTTGAATGTTCCGGTTGATTTTGCGACTTCTCCCGTCGCGCTAAGAATCATAGTTCGCTTGCAGGAGTGATATATTTGCGCTAATCTGAAACAAAGGCTGTGGGCCGTGGGGAGGGGAAAGTGTGACGTCAGGAGTGGGGAGCCGGGCAGGGCCCTCTTCACTCATCTGCCACCCTCCTTGGTGTACTTCTGTGTTTAGGAGCGTAGCTTGCCTACACTTAGCTAGCGATAACCGTTTATTTATTGATTTTTAAAGTTTGTCCTATTTCTTTACTATGTGGGTGGAACCGTGGGGGATAGCTAGCATGAAATAAGTGCTAAAGTGCATCAAAGTATAGATGTTCTCGTAGTAAGGCTTGGTGTGGTCTTTCAAGATGTCAAAGATCCAGTAAGGCGGAAAAGCCCACTGCATAATACAACTCCCTTGCAATTTTAGTTAAAGGCCAGTTGCCCATTTGCCCAGAATGATTTCTCACTTGTGACTTAGCAGTTTTCTCATCAGAAGTCCTGAACAGTCAGCCACCTTGCTGGTTTTATTTTAAGCAGAGTGGAGCTGATAGTTGCCTGACTGTCATCACCAACACCTATCATTGCAGACCATTCTCCCAAGATTACACTGGGATACCTCCATGAGTGAACAAGCATCTGATGGACTTCTGCGTCGTTGCCCAGGGTCCCTCATTCCCATTTCATTACTGCAATAGGATATTAGAAGCAACAAATGCATCTTGTTTTCTCACAGGAGGACATCATGAGTGGCTTCTAGCAACATTTTAAGTGCCATATTCATAATTGCATAATGTTCAAGAAATTCATCATGACCAAGTGTCACATTTGAACCCAGTCATTAAGATCTGTGGGGCAATCACACTAACCACTGCACTAGCCCAAGTTAATAGATGGCTACCCCAAACTAAATGCAATGTTAATGGAGAATATGCATTTTACAGTTTGGGATGAGAGCCCTTTGTAAGTCATAGCTTACTTGTATGGGTTACATACAGTACCATCCTCTTTACTACTTAAAAGTAAAAGAATTATATAATAATTACTAGGGGGCTTGCCCCCTGCTCGCTTGACTCACCAACCCCTTTCCCCCCCGATAGCACTACGTGCCATTGTGAAGAGGGGGGCTGAACACACCCCCCTCCAAAACCCCTCTTAAACGGTGATACATTGGGAAACAAGTAACAGGTATTTTTTTTTACCTCCTCTTTGCTCGATCAGCTACTGGATTGTTGCTGCTGCTGCCGTGCCACGTGATCTGCATTTCGTGCGGTGCTTCAAACGTTTAAAAGCCTGAACAGGACCTGAATATTCAATCTCTTTTCACTGTTCCATTATTTCACCAAGTAATATTTTCAGTTTGTTTGGGCTAATGCGATCTTTGCTCTCATTTTTTGAGACTTTAGAATTTTCCTACTTCCATTATACTCTAACCTGCTCTGCATGTGTATCACGGGACTTGCTTCCAAAGGTTGTAAGTATGAAGTGACTTGTCCGTCTCGTGACATGAAAGTGTCTCTCTATCTCTGTCTCTCTTCAAAAGATCTCCCTTCAAAACATCACGTATCGTCGCAAGATTTTTTTTTATAATAGAGAGATAATTGCCACCAGTACTGATAAGCTTTTATTTTGTTGTAATGTGAGCATATTTGTGAAATATATGTGATCAGCTGTTAATTCTGTGTTACCGATTTTCTTTTGTGTAATACAAATTAAAAGTTTTGAGGAAGTAAAATTTCAGAGTTGTATGGTAGGCATAGAAATATGATTCAATTCACGTCTTAACCGGTTTATTACTGCCACTTGACTCTTTTGTTTGTTTTTATTTGTCTTCTTTCACTATCATACTTCATTTATTTAACCATTGTGAGTCGCAGACAGTTGTCGTTAGACTGACATACCCTGAGACTCAATCCAACTATCTGCTACTCGCCCCTGACTAAAGTCTTAAGTGCAGGCTCTATGAGTGTGAGAGCTGAGAATCAATGAGCACTCAGTTGGAAGTACTGTACAATGCATATAATGCGGCTACGAGGAATAAGGAACACAGGTTTTTTGAACCTCACAAGCAGAAGAGACTCACTCATTTGTCCAATGTCTTGCATTTTACTCATCATGACAAGTGGAAAAAAGAAGAAGAAAATGGGCAGAGATTGAGGCTGATCTTGCCATACCTGGAAAACATTTGTGCACTACTGGCTTCGTCAGGCAGCATGTTCTTGGCTGTCATAAAAATTTGGGAAATGTTAAACCGTGCTGGAAAGCATGAAAATTGTCATGCCTTGCGATTTCTAGTTGTGTAGAAGTGGTTGTGAGGTGACAAGAGCAGCAATTTCAGTCATCAATTTTGACACCTCCTCCGAATTGAAGTTGTGTAATGTGGCACCAGCTTTATTCAGATTTAGACAAATTTTAAAGCTCAATAGAAAAAGTTACCTTCAGCTTGCTAATTTTGTTTTTTGCGGGTTTGCTCATCACTAGAAACACCTCAAGTACAGAGTTTTCCTTAAGTCTTTAGTCTTAAACTACAAATCAGCTGTTAACTTCACTGTGAAATTGGTACCTGCCCACTACAACTAGGACCCCTTTTCAGCTGTTTAGTGGATGGGCTGCTCATCAAGAAGCTAGTGCCCCTTGGCCCGTTTTTGTTATGAGTAACTGATCAGCGTACACTTAGCCAGAGGTTTAGAGTTTCATTTGCAAACAGCCCAAAAGCTGACCTTGCTATCGCTATAATAATCTTTCTGTAATGTGTTGCTGTGCATGGGAAAGTGAAGTGGTTAAAGTCAGCCTTTTAGGCAAAACAAAAAGCAATTTTTAATAATGGCCTCAAATACATTTTTTAAATAATTTGTCTGAATTTTGACAATATTTTAAATGTTTACAAGAGAACATCTTTCACAAGAAGAAATCATCTTAACATAGTTAGTCAATTTCAATTCACCTAGTTTCTTAAACGATTTTGTTTTAAACTTTTGCTCCCAAGGCTCTCTTTCAACTACACAATAGAAATCATACAAAAATAGTGGTGAGCATAATTTGAATCCTTCCATCCATCTGTATATGATGTCAGGCATTTTGTGAGCTTAATTATTCCTGTCAGATTGGGTGCTGGGCTCTGTTCCTGGCCACTCCTTTGACATGATGCTTTCCCCTGTCTCTACCCATCTTTATGTGTTGTATGGTAAAATGTATTGTCATATGATGGGAGAGGCAAGGAAAATAAACACTGAGCCCTGCTTAGAGCTCTTTGATCTTGTGCTATGTACTGCATCTTTGTATCCTTGTTTTCATGTATTGAGCTTTTGACATTTTTGTCTAGTGATTTGGTCTCCTTTGCCTGTTTTGCGTTTCCTTGATCCATGCCTGTTTCTGGATTCCCCTTTGGATGTTTGGAATTTAATGAAATATTCTTGTTTGGATCTTGACATCACTCTTCTCTTCATCCTAGTGTTGAGACGGTCAGTGATGGGAGGTTATGCAGAGGCTATTTCAGATCTCCTCATTTTTTCTTATTTACTCAGATTAAAATAATTTAGCACCATCACTCTTTCATCCTAAATCAGAATCCTGGATTGAGAGTGACTAGCAGAGTAATAGAATATACTGTATTTTCTAACTGTCATCAGACAACCATTGAATTCTGTATGGCATTGCTCAATGGGAGAGTCTTGTGGATGAGTTCAGTTATAACATACGAAAGAACTTCTGATGTATCTTGGTGGAGATTAGTAAAGTGGAGATGGAATGGACCCTACTGATGTCCTCAGTTGTTTTATATTGTTACAAGGAGAAGAAACCAAATCTAGCCCAGTGCCTATCATGGTGGGGGTTCTTTGGTCTCCTTTGAGGAGATTAATAATGAGGGAAGCCTTCAAATTAAAGAAAATGGGTTTCATTGCAATGGTAGCAGGGGTTCCCAAAATTGACATAAGGGTACAGGCAGGCCAAGCACAATTACTGAACAGTCTTCTTCTTCTTTCAGCTCCTTCTGTTAGGGGTTACCACAGTGGATCATCTTCTTCCATATCTTTCTGTCCTGTGCATCTTGCTCTGTTACACCCATCACCTGCATGTCCTCACCACATCCAAAAACCTTCGCTTACGCCTTCCTCTTTTCCTATTCCATGGCAGCTCTATCCTTAACATTCTTCTCCCAATATACCCAGCATCTCTCCTCTGCACATGTCCAAACCAATGCAATCTCGCCTCTCTGACTTTGTCTCCCAACTGTCCAACTTGAGCTGACCCTCTAATGTACTCATTTCTAATCCTACCCATCCTCGTCACACCCAATGCAAATCTTAGCATCTTTAACTCTGCTACCTCCAGCTCTGTCTCCTGCTTTCTGGTCAGTGCCACCGTCTCCAACCCATATAACACAGCTGGTCTCACTACCATCCTGTAGACCTTCCCTTTCACTCCTGCTGATATCCATCTGTCACAAATTACTCCTGACACTCTACTCCACCCATTCCACCCTGCCTGCACTCTTTTTTCATCTCTCTTCCACAATCCCCATTACTCTGTACTGTTGATCCCAAATATTTAAACTCATCCACCTTCATCAACTCTACTCCTTGCATCCTCACCATTCCACTGACCTCCCTCTCATTTACACACATGTATCTGTCTTGTTCTTACTGACCTTCATTCCTCTCCTCTCTAGAACATATCTCCACCTCCCCAGGGTCTTCTCAATGAAGATCACAATGTCATCAGCAAACATCATAGTCCATGGAGACTCCTATCTAATCTCATCTGTCAACCTATCCATCACCATTGCAAATAAGAAAGGGCTCATAGCTGATCCCTGATGTAATCCCACCTCCACCTTGAATGCATCTGTCACTCCTACCACAGACCTCACCACTGTCACACTTCCCTCATACATATCCTGTACCACTCTTATGTACTTCTCTACCACTCCCGACTTCCTCATACAATACCACAGCTCCTCTTGAGGCACCCTGTCATATGCTTTCTTCAGGTCCACAAAGATGCAATGCAACTCCTTCTGGCCTTCTCTGTACTTCTCCATCAACACCCTCAGAGCAAACATCGCACCTGTGGTTCTCTTTCCTGGCATGAAACCATACTGCTGCTTACTAATCATCACCTCACTTCTTAATCTTTCTTCCATTACTCTTTCCCATAACTTCATGCTGTGGCTCATCAATTTTATTCCCCTGTAGTCACATCCCCCTTATTCTTAAATATTGGCACCAGTACACTTTTTCTCCACTCCTCAGGCATCCTCTCACTTTCCAAGATTACATTAAACAATCTGGTTAAAAACTCCACTGCCATCTCTCCTAAACACCTCCATGCTTCCACAGGTATGTCATCTGGACCATCTGCCTTTCCATTTTTCATCTTCTTCATAGCTGTCCTTACTTCCTCCTTGCTAATCCATTGCACTTCCTGATTCACTGTCTCCACATCATCCAACCTCATCTCTCTCTCGTTCTCTTCATTCATCAGCCTCTCAAAGTACTCTTTCCATCTGCTTAACACACTCTCCTCACTTGTGAGTAAGTTTCCATCTTTATCCTTTATCACCCTAACCTGTTGCACATCTTTCCCAGCTTGGTCCCTCTGTCTAGCCAATCCTTTTGCTCCTTTTCTCCTTCCTTAGTGTCCAACCTCTCATACAACTCATCATACACCTTTTCTTTAGCCTTCACCACCTCTCTCTTCACCTTGCGCCTTATCTCCTTGTACTGTTGTCTACTTTCTGCATCTCTCTGACTATCCCACTTCTTCTTTTCCATCCTCTTCCTCTGTATACTCTCCTGTACTTCCCCATTCCACCACTAGGTTTCCTTTTCTTCCTTCCTCTGTCCAGATGTCACGCCAAGCACCCTTCTTGCTGTCACCTTTACTACATCTGCTGTAGTTGCCCAACTGTCTGGTAACTCTTCACTGCCACCCAGTGCCTGTCTCACCTCCTCCCTAAACTCAACCTTGCAGTCTTCTTTTTTCAACTTCCACCATTTGATCCTTGGCTCTGCCCTCACTCTCTTCCTCTTCTTGATCTCCAACGTCATCCTACAGACCACCATCCTGTGCTGCTTAACTACACTTTACCCTGCCACCACTTTGCAGTCTTCAATCTCCTTCAGATTGACTCTTCTGCATAGGATGTAATCTACCTGTGTGCATCTTCCTCCACTCTTGCACGTCACACTATGTTCCTCCTTCTTCTTAAAATACATATTCATCACACCCATGTCCATCCTTTTGGCAAAATCCACTATAACCTGAACTTCTTCATTCCTCTCCTTGACACCATACCTACCCATCACCTCCTCGTCTCTTCTGTTCCCTTCACCAACATGTCCATTGAAATCCTCTCCAATCACCACTTTCTGTCCCTTGGGTACACTGTTCATCACTTCATCCAACTCCAGAAATCATCTTTCTCATCCATTGCACACCCAACCTGTGGGGCATATGCACTAACAACATTCATTATCACACCTCCAGTTTCCAGCTTCATAATCATTACTCTGTCTGACACTCTTTTAACTTCCAAAACACTCTTGACATTCTGTTCCTTCAGAATAACTTCTACCCCATTTCTCCTCCCATCCACACCACGATAGAACAATTTGAATCCACCTCTGATCCACCTGGCCTTACTCCCCTTCCATTTAGTCTCTTGCACGCACAATATATCAACTTTCGATTTCTCCATCATATCTGGTAACTCTCTCCCCTTACCAGTCATACTGCCAACATTCAAAGTTCCTACCCTCAGTTCCACTCTCTTTACCTTCCTCCTGTCCTCCTGCCTCTGGACACATTTTCTTCCTCTTCTCCTTCTTCGGCCAACAGTGGTCCAATTTCCGGCAGCACCCCATTGGCTAACAGTACTGGTGGCGGTTGTTGTTAACCTGGGGATCGACCGATCCGGTATGGAAATTTGTATTGTTGTCCGCATATTGATTTGGCAAAATTTTACACCGGATGCCCTTCCTGATGTAACCCTCCCCATTTATCCGAGCTTGGGACCAGCACGAAGAAACACACTGGTTTGTGCATCCCCTGTGGCTGGGTTGCAATTACTGAACAGTGACTGTAGTAAACCTATGTTGACAGGGTTATAGGCTCATTATTACCCCATATATACAGAATACGCAGGAACTCTTACTTGTACGTACTAATCAACATGAAATAGATTCTCACTTGCTGCCACCCTGATCAGTGAGTAGAATCATATCTCAAACTTCTGTCTTCTTTACCTGAAATGTATGTATTCATTCAAACAATTTTAACTTAAACAAGCCATTCATCACGAGAATGCTCAACAATCCTGTTAATCTAAAATGAAGATATTAACTGATATGCTTTTCTTAATATGTCTACACAGTTTCAACATTTAGATTTAAATTGTTGAGCCACCGCTTCCCTTTAACATTCAAAGATAACATCTGTCTGATACTTTTCCATACTTATGTATAAACAATAAGTAGCACCCAAATATTCTAGCTATGAAAATATAATTAAAACACGGTACAAGTGTGCAGCACTCTTATGTTTAAAGTAATAAACGTGCAAGCACAGAAGACTCCTGTATGAGGGAAGAACACTAGAAACTATTCCTGGTTCCTAGCTCTGGTTTCTGGCATCAGTGTCAATGTGGGTGTTCGGAATGATTTGGTGATGCCATCTGCTTGAGCAAGATGAGGCAGAGTTTGAGGACAAGGATTAATTTTGGGTGGCTTCTTCAAGGTGCTAACAATCAATGTTATGGCTCTGGATGGGCAACACCCTGACTGTCTTCAAAAAAGATTGAGATACGGTGATCTAGGCTGCAGGTATCATCAGGAGATGGAAGGTACACTCTTTATACTTGTTCATATATAAACTCTACTAACGTTTTAAAATGTAGTTGCAGAGTAGATTTGATTGGCAGTTGACATTTTTTCAGTGTTGTGAATGGGAATAATGTATTTTTCTTACATTCTACATGATTGAGTGACTCTGAAATGAAATATTTCAGAAAGTGATATGCTGAAGGTCTGCTTTACATTTTCCTCGGGAGGACACTTCAGGTAAATCAAAACTGCTTTTCATATCAGTCTGAATATCTCAGTAGAATGCTGTGAACACTCATTTACTTATTCCATTTAAAACAATCTGTGTATTTAAAATCTCACTTTATGTTACTGAGTTTTAATGATGAACCGTTTCCGTAATTTTGCTTTTCATATAGAAGAATACTGCAATGATGTGTCAGTCATTTGCTTTCTCTATTTTTGCTATTGTATTACTATAGTTACCTAGTTGAATTGGCCTGCTCTGTTTTACTGTCATGGAGACAAAACTCAGCGACAGTAAAGATAAAACTGACAGCACATACACAACATGGAAATACATTATGTTCTTTTAGTCTGAAATGGAGTGGTACATGCCTGGCGTGCACGTTTATTAGGTACACCTATCTATGAGGATGTTACATTGCCTTTCTCCTTCAGAAGAAAAAAACCAACATGAATTCATCTGGGCATGAATTCCACATGATGCCAGATATGTCATTCAGAAATTTTCCAGAAATGATTGCGTTATGCAGTTGCTGCAAACTGAACAGTCCTTTTCATATCAAAAACTGCCCGAGCTGAGATCCACAGCCTGTGTGGGCATCTGAAGCAATGAAAGCCTGCTGTTATGTCGTGTTGCATCATCATGCTGGAAGTGTCCATTTAATTGTGGATTTACTTTAGCCCTGAACAGATGAACTTGGTTGTTGATTATGTTTTGATAGACATTGATGTAAGTGGAACAACATTCACATATACACTTTGGAGAATAAAAAGTGCAGTGATCTTTTGAGTATTTTGACAGCAAATGATTGTCTGCAGAGCTTTCAGGATTCCAAGTGTCAGACACTTGAGGGTGCTGTTGCCCCTTTAACCCCAACAGACAGATGTTCAGGAGACAAGGTAAAAGCAATATGAAGTATTTTAATACTTTTTCTTTAGAGCAGTGCCTCCAAAGCACCCCAGCCACAATGAACAAGCAAGTAAATATACAATAACAATAATAAATAAACACAATCTCTTCTAGCAAGCTCTGTCACACTCCTCCCAACTCTGGCTCCCATGCTGGGTCCCCAGCAGTCCTTTCTATAGTCCTTGAGCCGGAAGTGCTTTGGTTCTTCTGTCCATGTGACATTTCCGCACTTCCGGGTCAGCTGGAGAAGTTGAGTTTTCTTGTCAGCCCGGAAGTACTTCTGGGCTTCTGCCCATGTGATCCGCTAGTACGTCCAGGCAAGGTGAGCACTTAGACTCCCACCGTCTTCCCACAGTGTCCTTTGGTGGCACCCACGGTACCCAGCAGGGCTGTGTTGCCGAACTCCATGTCCCACAGTGCCCTGCAGGAACCTAGGACACCACTGCAGTCCAGGGAAGCTGCCATCTAGTGTCTTGGGGGAGGCAGTGTCCTAGGAAAGCTGCCTTCCTCCATCCTTCTATCTTAAGGGCGTCACGGCCGGGTTGAGCTGCCGGCTGTCTCTTACACAAGTTAGGTGGGACACCAAATCTACTGCTGACCAATGGGCTCGGTCTGATGCATAAAAGTTTACCCAGGACTCAACTGATCACCCTGCTGAAATGAGTATGAGTATGACTTTAGGTTAGAGACATGAAGCAGGGAGTCAAAATAAATCACATCACCACATATAAAATGCAAACCAAAACACAAGTCTAATTCATGTATTATGTAGGGTGACTGGACATGCTGTAAGTCCAGGAGAGTTCCATATGTCATCCACATTCTGGCAATTCCAATTCATTTCTAGAAAATCTTCACTTTTCTGGCATTTTAGATACGACTAATTTCAGTTATATACACAGACATTGCACCGTTGCACTCTTTTATGTTTTTGCACACAGCACTTTGTGAGGCTTATCAATCAGTGATCTATGTTTAGTTAAAAATAGACAAGACCTGACCAATAAAATGTCCAGTGATTATGAAGATTAAAAGCTGGGAATAGTATAGGTTCTATATCAGTGCAATCACAACGCAAATAGTTCACTTTAACCATGTATGAACCCATTTTTTTTTCCAAAAGAAAAATGCAGTCTTCAAATAGAAAATGAAAAATTGTGCAAGTCCAGCTAAGAAATCACATTTTAAACGCTGATTCGGCACATTGTAGTACAGCTGTCAGTAATATTTTTGACTAGGTTTGATTTTGGGCTTGTGGTTAGTGAAGTGTATTCCATGCAATGTGTCACTTCCTTTTTTGTTGTCATTGTTGGTGTAACATGCATAATACTTTGTCTACGGGGCCTCAATAACATAACCTGGAAAAGAAAAAAGAACACACTCATAAAGGGTTGGGGTCCATGGTGGAAACCCCACAATGTGTCAAAAGAAAAAACAAAATCAAAAATAGAACTTCCTTCACCACAGTCCACAACTGATGTCAGTAGTAATAATCGCAATCACAGGAAAACTCACCAACAGCAGGTCATTTTGTGAACCACAAGGGATTGCTTATTTCCTCATTCTTTACAGGGTGGAGTGCAGTCCTTTAATGGAGATGGACAGGTGGGAACCACCCACAAAATACTAGGAACACAGTCGAAAAAACAGAAACTAACTGATCAACAAAACTGACAAATGCATAGTTTTACAAATAATAAACATAAACAACAATATATTAACATAAAATAAAAAATGAACAAAAATCACATAAAAAAGGAATTTGAACCCCTGCAAGAGGAGGAATCCTGGCTTAAAAATAATCGCAAAAAGCAGGGCCATCACACCATCAGCCTTTATGTTGTTGTTAAGGAGGCAATCCCAGCTGAAGTTCATGGACTCTTGTGAAGTGCATTTCTTGTGTAAGTACTATTTTTGGATTGAATGATTTATTGTGGATTTTTGCCTTGTCTTTCATTTCTGATTTCTGGATTACAAAATTAACTTGTTAGCCTTGTTTACCAAATGTTTGCCTTATATTGACATATTTCCTTCTTCTTAAGCTTATTTAATAATTGTTTCAAAAGAATGCATTTTTATTTTTGTCCTTAAAGTTTGTGTTTTCCCTCCATTGAAGGGTATTTCTGGGACATATAAAGGTAAATTTGAACTTTTTAAGTTCATGGTGTTACTTATGGGCCAACGCAATGACGAAAGCCTGCTTCTTGAGTTTGGGGTCTGGCTTCCTAGAATGAGGCCTGTTTCTGAGCCTGACCAGTGAAGTCCTGGTCAGGCTTTCATTTATTTTGAGGCTTGTTCATCCCTTTTCTCCATTTTGTATTGCTGCATTACATCAGAAGCAATCGAAAACCAAAACCACAGAACTAATCATAAGCCAATTATAGAGCACAAAAATGTAAAACCATCCATCCATCCATCCACTTTCCAACCCGCTGAATCCGAACACAGGGTCACGGGCGTCTGCTGTGGCCAATCCCAGCCAACCCAGGGCACAAGGCAGGAACCAATCCCGGACAGGGTGCTAACCCACTGCAGGACACACACAAACACACCCACACACCAAGCACACACTAGGGCCAATTTAGAATTGCCAATCCACCTAACCTGCATGTCTTTGGACTGTGGGAGGAAACCGGAGCACCCAGAGGAAACCCACGCAGACACGGGGAGAACATGCAAACTCCACGCAGGGTGGACCCGGGAAGCGAACCCAGGTCCCCAGATCTCCCAACTGCGAGTCAGCAGCGCTACCCACTCTGCCACCGTGCCGCCCAAAATGTAAAACCCAAAGAATCAAAAGAACTTTAAAAAATCACCGCACAGCAACACATAGAAATTCAAGGATTAGAGCTAAACACCATGAGATGGTAAACTAAAGTCTCAGCCTAGAACTGAAGCAAACAGTGGGAAATATATGGGTTGACTTTAGGGTTATATGTGAAGGCCCTAATTGCGAATATGTTGGGATGTCTTCTTTCTTGGTTGAGAACTGCGTAGATCTAATAGTAATAGCCAGAGAATCTATGATTATAACAGGTTTTGTCTTTAAGGCATCCAGAGATACAACATATGTGGTGTCGCAGGGTGAGCTGTGAGTGTGCTGAGCGGCAGGCTAGGTGCAACAGTCTAAGCTGCATTTCCTAAAGCCTCTATGAGTAAATCTTATCTCGGACCTCTGTCACTATGTTTTTGTGTATCAGTTTACCTCACTGGTGTGATAGGGTAAGCAGCAGCCAAAACAACAATGACTTCTAACCACTTGCTCTCTATGATGTTCTTTCTAAACTTTATTATTGTATTCTGCACACCTTTTTAACCTACAATAGAAAGAAAAGGAAATGTAAGAATATTCTTTAATTATAATAAAACTTGTGAGTTCTGCCCTCAGTCCAAGGGTGTGCTCTATTCATAATAATCAGAAAGGTACGGCACTTGGCTTATCTGAAAACTCAAACATGCAAGCTTTAAACAAGATGGTGAAGCATAAGGCAGGTGACAATCTCTCACTCTCACTAGGATCACTTTGGGGCTTTTGCACAAGTTTAGGTTTATTTGCCCTTTCATTTACTGAATCCATGTACCCCATTTCAGGATAATTAGAACTGCTGTCTATCTTGGACACTTTGGACATGATGCAAGAACCAATCCTGGACAGAGTGCCAGTCAATCATGGGGCACATTTACTTGCACACCCACCCTCACTCACACAGGGCCAGTTTAGGGTGTGTAATAAGAAAGACATGGCAGTGCTAGATACGTTCCAGAGGAGAGCGATGAGGCTGATTCCAGGACTAAGAGGTATGAGATTTGAGGAAGGATTGAAGGAGTTGAACCTTTTCAGTTTAAGCAAACAGAGAAAAAGAAGGGACATGGCTGAAGTGTTTAAAATGACGAAAGGAATTAGTGCAGTGGATCTCAGCCATTGATTTAAAATAAATTCTGCAACACAAACAGGGGGGCATGGCATGGTTGGAAACTTGTTAACTGCAGATTTTGCACAAATATTTGAAAGTTTTGAAAAGAAATTGTAGACACATGAAGTAAATTACCAATAAGTGCAGTGGAGAGTAGGACTTTACTTGATGTTATTTTGAACAATCTAGGTGAATATGATAGACAAGCTTGTTGGGCTGATAGACGTGTTCTTTCCACAATTTTTCTAATGTTCTAAAATTATTCTAACAATGCATGTCTTGGCAATGTAAAAGGATACCCAGAAAACCCCACGTTAACACAAAGAAAATGCACAAACTCCATACAGCTGATATGTGAACCCTGCCTATAAATTAGTGGGCCATCACTTCACCCTCGCTGTGTTCAAGGTGCGATTCAATCCCAGTCTTCTAACTATAGTGGGCCACCATGTCCTCCTAATGAGGTTTGTTGCCTCTTTGCTCGGCCGCACAAAAAAAGCAGTAAGCAGCAGGGTGTAATTCTCAGGTGTGCATACAGAAAATTTAATTGCATGAAAATGAAACGAAAACGAGGACTACAAAGATAAACAAAGAGGGCAGCTCCTTGGTTCGGAGAAAGCAGCTGTTGAAAGCAATCGTGCAATCTATTCCTGACAGACGCGTGAAGTCACATACTATAAACTGACTTCATTTCATTAGTGAATGTCTACATAAAGATAAAATAAAATGAAAAAGACAGCATGATCATTTGGACCCTGATGAAAGTTTGTCATGCAAGGAGGAGGTGCTGGCAAATGAACAAGCAAAGTTTGTGATTTGTAACAATACAATAATGGTGAAACAGAGTAATGGGCGCTCGTGCTTGTTTATGTGAAGTGACCAGTGCTTTCTTCTACGAGGGTACGCCTTGTTCTCGCTGCTTACCCTCCTCCCCCTGCTCAGTAGCTTTTTGCACGTACTGCTGGCTGCAAAAGCTGCCTGAGAAGCATAACAGCTTAGAGGGATGTGGTGGGCCCCACGTAGGCCAAGTTGGTAGATGGAGGAGGAGTCAATGCAGACATGCTGTAGGCTGTGGAGCTGCTTTTACAATGGGACTGGGGGAGGAATGGCAAAGCAAAAACAAACTGGATTGAGCCGGCTGGCCGCGTACTGAACAGCATGTTAAAGGCACAGAAGTCAGAGCGGGAGTGCGTCACAGTAGAATCTGCACAATCTTCAACAGTTTTTTGTTGTTGAGCCATGGAGCTTGTGCTTGTATTATACTTAAGACAGACCAATAGATATGAAAGGCACTATATTAGATAGATAGATAGATAGATAGATAGATAGATAGATAGATAGATAGATAGATAGATAGATAGATAGAGTGAATTCAGAAAGTATTCAGACCCCTTCACCTTTATTGTGTTGCAAATTTCATTTTAAATGTATAAATTTGCTGTTTTTTCCTATTAATCTGTACTCAATAATGACAAAATGTACCCCCGAAGATTTGAGGTATAAACAATAACAGATCACACTGTTTTAAAATATCTATAGAGAAAAGCCAAGCAAAATGACACCTTTTATTGGCTAACTAAAAAGATTACAATATGCAAGCTTTCGAGGCAACTCAGGCCCCTTCTTCAGGCAAAATGTAATCATTACATGATCATTACATCACATCTTGCCTGAAGAAGGGGCCTGAGTTGCCTCGAAAGCTTGCATATTGTAATCTTTTTAGTTAGCCAATAAAAGGTGTCATTTTGCTTGGCTTTTCTCTGAATTCATAATGGCTAAAACGGTACAACACCTTAGTAGTAAAAATATCTATCGGAATTAGCTGAATGAAAACCATACAGATACTTTATTAATACAGTAGGTGTCTGTTGCTGGATTGCACATCTTTTCTGATTTCTGATTGGCTGTGTCACTGAGCAACCACATTTGCTTCTTGCTGTATGCCCAGGGTTTCTGCAATAATCGCTGACTCGCTGCGACTCTAAACTGGGTGGATTAAATTGACCCCTCAGAATTTGCGGGATTAGATGTATGCTTGCAACTTTTACTCAGTTCTTTTCATTTGACCAAGAGTGGTGTTTGGTGGTGGCAAGTGGGGCGACCGCCCTAGGCCCCACTTTTGAGGTCCGGATTTGTCAAGTTATATTCTCCAGTTATATTTTGATAAAGCCCGCGTGTTATCTTGCAAAAATTTAGCTGAATACTGTAATGAGAAAATCCGGCGTATGTTAACATTATTTTTATTAAATTCGTGCACAAGTTTATACAGTCCACACATACCGGTAACAGCGTTTGATGTAACCGGCTCTGCATGGGTTTGGTCAGTCCTTGGCCCTGCACACCCCTAAGGCCGCCTCTGTATTTGACTGAACACTATACACGTGCTTAGCCTCTTCCTCGCTAGCTGTCACCAGTCAGCCAGAGTGTGCACATGCACAATGTTAACAAATAAATGCACTAAATGCCTCCCTACTGGATGAGCTGAACAACTTCTTTGCACAGTTTGAGGCGCAGAACAAAAAGCCTGCAAGAAAAGCAACACCTCCTTTCACTGACCAGGCACTATGTCTCTCCATAAATGACGTGAAGAGGACTCTATCCAGAGTCAATCCACGCAAGGCTGCAGGACCTGATAACATACCTGGCCGTGTGCTCAAAGAATGCGCCAACTAACTGGCTGGTGTCCTCACAGATATTTTCAACACATCTCTGAGCCAGTTGTCAGTCCAAGCATGCTTCAAGTTGACCACCATCATTCCAGTGCCGGAGAAGTCATCAGTGACATGCTTGAATGACTACTGACCAGTTGTATTCACGCCAATCATCTCGAAGTGCTTCGAAAAGTTAGTCATGTCACACATTAAGACGAATCTCCCTGCCTCTCTTGACCCTCTTCAGTTTGCATACTTCTCAAACAGGTCAACTGAGGATGCCATATGCTCTTGCCTTCACCTCTCCCTGACACATCTGGATATAAAAGACACATATGTCAGGATGCTATTCATAGACTTTAGCTCTGCCTTCAACACAATCATCCCTAAAAAGCTGGTTGTAAAACTGAGCAGGTTGGGCCTGAACACCACCCTCTGCAACTGGATCCTGGACTTCTTGACAGAGAGGCCCCAGTCAGTTCGGATGGGCTACAACACTTCCAGCATCATCACACTGATCACTGGAGCACCGCAGGGCTGCGTGCTTAGTCCACTGCTCTTCACCCTGCTGACTCACGACTGCACAGCCACGCACAACACCAACCACATCTTCAAGTTTGCGGATGATACGACAGTGCTGGGACTGATAAGCAGGGATGATGAAACAGCATACAGAGATGATGTGGAATGGCTGTCTGCATGGTGTGAAGACAACAATCTATCTTTCAATGTCGACAAAAGAGATAATCGTGGAAAATCATATCCTGCCCACATCCCACTCAGCATCAACGGTTCAGATGTGGAGACTGTTAGGAGTACCAAGTTCCTCGGTGTGCACATAACTGAGGAACTTACATTGACACATAACACCTCATCACTAATCACGAAAGCACAGCAGAGACTACACTTCCTGAGGCGGCTGAAGCGAGCAAGGCTTCCCCCTTCCATCCTCACCATCTTCTACAGAGACACCATTGAGAGTGTTCTGACCAGCTGCATCACTGTCTGGTATGGCAACTGCAACATTTCTGACCGCAAGCGCCTGCAAAGGATAGTGAAGACAGCAGAGAACATTATTGGGGTGCCTCTCCCTTCACTACAGGACACATTTTACAAACGCAGTGTCCACAAGGCCTGCAGCATTGTGCAAAGACCCCTTACACCCCTCACACGGACTTTTCACACTTCTGCCATCCAAGAGAAGATACTGCAGCATCAAAGCCAGATCTGCCAGGCTGCAGGAGAGTTTTTACCCCCAAGCTGTTAGACTCCTTAACACCAGGCTGCCCCCTAGGACCTTCCACACGGCCTCAACCACCTCTAAAAACAGAACTTTTATACATTCAAAGCACTTTGAGCTACTTTTTGTATGAAAATGTGCTATATAAATAAATGTTGTTGTTGTTGTTGTTGATGTGAGCCACTGTCCTGCAAAGACGAGTGTGCAGGTAGAGAAGAACTGAAAATCTCCTACTGACCTTTAAGTATTTTGCACACTGCACTTTGACATCTTTCTGCTGTGTAACATTCTGACCTGCCATTGTTTACACGTCTTAAACAACTATTATCATACATATGATCATCATACAAATGCAGCCATTTCTGTACTACTTCACACTGTGCTGTATTATCTATTATTTATTTTATTACATATTTATTGGATATATTTATGTATCTAGATTGCACAATACCATACATTGCATCAATGTTCATATTGCTTACTACACGTCATATTGCTGCTACTTCTTTGTCTTGTCTTTGCACAATGTCTTGTTTGTGCTTTAATTTTTATTTACATTTCATGTTGTTACACTGTGGACCCTGAGCTTCGCAATTTCGTCAATCTGTATACTTGTATATGGTCGAGATGACAGTAAAGTTCGCTTTGACTTTGAAATAAATAAATGCACTATAACGCAATAGTGTATTTTTTTTTGAAGTGTTAAGCTTTGGTAGTAACACAGTAATGTGAATCTTTTTTTAAGCAATGCAGGCATTTTTACTATGTATCATGCACACTCTGGGGAAAAAGTTGGGGTACCAACTGGGACTCCCTGCTTAGTTAAACCAAACAACAACTGTAAATAAGTTGCTTTTCTCCATGGGAAAGTAATAGTTTCAGAACTCTGTCCTTCTTGTTCATCTGGACAGAATCGGATGTCACCTTCAGGAAACGGCTCCTTCTTATGTCGCCATGACTGGAAAGAGGTGGAGCTGTCTCAGAGCTTTGTGGGCGTGGCTAGGCCCCACCCCCCAAGGTGATTGTTCAGTGTTGTAGAGAAAGGAGAAGATACCATTAAGAGTTACTGCCCTCCTCTCATTCTGGGGTGGTACTGCTTAACTCCTCACGAGCACATGCGTGACAAATTCAATAAAATAAGTATTTTGCTATGTTACTGACTAGGTAATAATGCCAGAACAAACTTATCAGAAAAGTCTGCTCCATTACAGTTTGAATACTGGACACACTGGAGGCTGTTGTGGAAAAGAGGATGGTGAGAAAATTGAATGCCATCATGAGTAATCCTCTTTATCCCCTCCAGGAGGCGCTCTCTTGGAGCACTTTTCGCCACAGGCTCATTCCACTATGGTGGGTCTTTTCTGCCCACTGCTATCAGGCAATTCCATCGATCTTCTTGTTAAGTTTATATATTTGTTTGTTTACTTATCGATTGATTGGCTGTATTATCTGTATTGTGAGTCTGTATCCTTGTTTTTATTTTTCTGCTATTACATGCTTCTGAATTTCCCCATGGGATTAATAAAGTTTCTCTAAACTAATGTTATCTAATGCACATTACCCTAAACACTGATTCTAATACTTATATATTTGCACAAATCACTATCAATCTTGCTGTGCATTGTTAGGCTGCAGGTATTGAACTGTACTCCCACCAGTCCCTCATGACACCATTCTCTCAGTTACGGCAGTTTTCCATTAACCCCAAGGACCAGGATGAACATGGCTAACCCTGATTCCTGTTTTACGTCTTCTCCCTTTTGTCCTCACCTTCTTTGAACCATGTTTGAAATTTCATGCCTTGCCTGGTTCCTGTTCTGTAAGTAAAATCTCTGACAGTTTTTATGATCGTGGAGATGGCAAGTGTCTGAGCATCATTTTTAAGCATCCACTTTACTTGCTGGATTGGTTTTTGTTTTGTGCACTGGAGCAGAGATGAAGTGCAGGCAGAGTGTTCAATGATTCGTGATGAGATATTAATGAAGTGTGCAGCATAAAACAATGGAAAAAATATTTAAAGTGAAAAGATCTGCAAAAATTACAATCAGCCCTGCGGTAATTTCCTCTTTATATTCTCTATGGCTAAGTGTGCAAATACCCACCTTTGCACTGGGAGTCATTGTGCATATTACATCTTCTTGAGCATTTCATTTTAAAATGGAAAAGTGGCTGGAATCAGGCCATCAGTGTCAATCTGCTGTTAGCGGTGCAGCACTATTGGAGGTTCTTGCATCCTAAGTGTGAGGTGGGTTGCCAGCCTACTTGCATCCGGGGGTTCATTAGAGGTCCCCTGGCAGGGCACCACCTTTTCTGACTTTCCACAGGGCCTTCCCAGTTCCATGTAATTTCTCTGTGTTTCTTGATTCTCTCCCGCCCATAATTGACTGTTCTCGAACATTATACAGAAGATTCAAGTACAGGTTTTGCTTGCTATATGTATCCATGTTTCCAAATGTTAGTATCATATAGGATTAGCCTTTCCCAAGCTCTGGATGGGCATCACTAGTCTAATTCACATACATACAAGGGGTCAATAAATATTTGTTAATATTACCAAACACAAGTATCTTCGGCATGTAGGCCTCAGTTTCCAAAGAAAACCTGTGCAGACATGGACATCAAATGCAGACCCTTAAGCTGTCTGGCATAAACATGACTGCTTGTGCCACCACATCACTCCAGACGTAACCAGAATATTAGAAGTTTCACACACTTTTTAGTTTTTTTGAAGGGGTGGGATCCAGGTTCACAGGCACCACCAGGTTGATTGCCTGTTGTTCAGTAGGAGACCTCAACAATAAAGAGAGAGGCACACTGGCAGTAGCAGGTGTTCAGTATGGGAACATGGAGGCTGTTTGAGGTAATAAGACCAGCCTGTATCCATCCCTCATGCTCTGGAATGGCAACAGGCAAAAGTAGCACTCCTGAAAGAAAGCAGTTGCAAGCTCTGCTGGATAACAAATAGCTGAATATGATCACTAGGTAGGGAAGTTGGGGTCAAGATGTTCATTCATCAGCCAGGTTAGTGAAGACTCTTGTCCAACCTCTAAGGAAAGGACATATTCCCATGACATGAAGGACAGCAATCATGTCGCTTCTGTTAAATAGTGTGTACCTGGGAGGCTGCCTGGCAGCCCTTTATGGGCTACTGAAGACTGGGGTGCAGCACCACAAGAAGAATGAAGTGTGGGGGGGTTCTTGTTATGAATATGTGTGGTGGACATCTCTGAGCTTTATGTGTCCATTGTGCAATTATTTATTACAGTATATGGTTATTCCACTGATGCCATTTTGTGTCTTGTTTTATTGTACAGTTCTCCTGTTGCTGATTGAGAACATACAGTGGTGACTGGAATATCTCTTACTCCTATTGTTGGCACCCCTTGAGCCACTTCTTAATATTGAGTAGCGCACAAAAGTGAATTAGAAGTTTGGAATTAAAGAGCCGCCTCCCCCCTTATTCATTGGTCGAGAGCCCTGTCTTCAGTTCAGACGCTCAAATTCATTTTTGTGCACTGCTCTTATTTTCCAAAAGTATTAATTTAATAGTTATCACGCGTTTGCACATGGGGTTATCTTAAGGGCTCTAGTGAGGGCAATTCCATGAAGCTCCACAAGTTGTCAGTGTATACTAAAAACCTTCCTGCCTCTGCAGACTGGAAGACTGATGACTTTAACACCAATGCCCTCACTTCCGATGCCCAGCCATCTGGACCCGCCTTAGGTCCTTAAAGACGGAAGATCTGTCATCTTGGGCAGTCAAGTTTTTAGTCTGAAGAAACATTTTATTCCTCAATGCCATTTGTTTAACGAGTTTACTTTCATTTCAGTTATACAGTATTTGCCTGTGGGTTCACTAAACCTTTATGTTTTTCTGTTTACTTTCTCACACAGTTTTTTACCAAAAAATACATGTGCCTTGAATGACAAGAACATATGACTAGATAACTAACAATGTGAATTACGCAACTTGAGATTTTTAGAAAGGTCACTACTGAGGCTTTCTGTATCAGAATTGTTATTATCTCTTTTCTCAATGAAAATATGAGAATACATTTTTTTTCTGGTTATTACTACAAATCACCCTGCTAAGTAACAGATAAAAAAATACTCTTTATTTTTTTGGGTGGAGTAAAACGTTTATTTAAAGCACATGCAGTATGTGATCTGATGGACATGAATTAAAATACAATATGTTTTGGTATTGCATTCAATTTGGCATGGATATTGTGTGTAGTATTGAAAAGCAATTCATCATTTGATTGATTTATATTATGACACAAACAAATCCTGACAAGAATATTCAGACAGCTTAGTTTTTAGCTAAACAAATGGGCTTGATGGACTGAATGGTCTCGTCTTGTTTATCAAATTTCTTATGTTCTTATGTCAGGGTATTTTACTCAATGGACTGAATTACATTTTGGTATGCAAAATATTGCATATTATTAGAGCTAATGTTTAATAATCATCACAATTAACCCTTACTGAGCCAATAGGGGTGGCATGATGGCACAGTTGGTTACATCGGCTGCTGCTCCATTTTTGAATGCTGACCCAGTCACTGTCTGTTTGAGTTTTTCTCTAAGTACACCCAAGACATGTAACTTAGGTCTTATGGCGACTCTTAACTGGCCGTGTGTGTGTGTGTGTGTGTGTGCTGTTTGATGGATGGTCAACCTGACTGGGGCTCATCCTGCCTTGCTGCCAGTGATACCAGGATTTACTCCTCCACCTGAATTGTATTAAGCAGGTTTGAAAAATGAATATAAGTCCAGTAGATAGAGCATGGGATGGATTTCAGATCAGAGGATAAAACTATTCTTTTATTTTGGATTTTATTGATTTTAATAACAAATAACATTCCATTGGTTCAAAACAAATCAACTCCCACCCATGGAACTCCTTTTACTTAAACTGAAATGGCTCAACTCTTTTAATCTTTCTTCATAATTTATCCGATGTAGCACTGGAATCAGCCTAGTCGCTCTTCTCTGGACCTTTTCTAGTGCTGCTATGTCCTTTTTGTAGCCTGGAGACCAAAACTGCACACAGTACTCAAGATGAGGCCTCACCAGTGCATTATATAAGGCTGAGCAGAACCTCCTTGGACTTGTACTCCACACATCGTGCTATATACCCTAACATTCTGTTTGCCTTCTTAATGGCTTCTGAACACTGTCGGGAAGTCGATAGCTTAGAGTCCACAATGACTCCTAAATCCTTCTCATAAGGTGTACTCTTGATTTTCAGTTCTCCCATTGTGTATTCAAATCTAACATTTTTATTTCCTGTGTGTAATACGATACATTTACTGACATTAAACTTCATCTGCCGAGTCTGTATGCTGAGATTATCTGCCAATCCAGTTTGGTTTCATCTGCAGACTTTACCAGCTTGTTACTTATATCCCTATCTAAATCATTTCTGTATATTAAAAATAGCAGCGGCCCTAGCACTGACCCCCATGGAACACCACTCTTAACATCGGCCAGTTCTGATGAGGTTTCTCACACCAACAATCCCTGCTTCCTGTGTCTCAACTATTTCTGCATCCATTTACACATTACACCCTGAGCTCCCACTTCTTTTATTTTGATGCCCACCCACTAATGTGGCACCTTATCAAATGCTTTCTGAACGTCAAGATAAATAACATCATATGCTCCATTTTGATCATATCCTTTCCTCGTAAAATTTCAGCATGTTGGTAAAACACGACCTCCCTCTTCTGAACCCATGCTAACTGTTCAGTAAATCTCCTGTTCTTCTCAGGTGTTGCTCAATCTTTTCCTTAATAATTCCTTCCATTAATTCACTTGTGATGCACGTTAAACTTACTGGCCTATAGTTACTTGGATCTGCGCAGTCATCCTTTTTAAACAACGGGATAGTATTTGCCATTTTCCAGTCCTTTGGAATTTCTCCAGTGTGCTGTGACTTCCTAAAAATATACATCAAGGGTTTATATATGTACTCGCTAACCTCCTTAAGAACTTGAATAATAGTGACAGTGACAGCATGATAACTTCTAGATCCAGTGATAGTGAAACATATGGAGGTGATCATTCTGCTCAAGTAGTAAATTAAGACACCACTTTTGAATGTGAATGATGTCACAAGAGTGCTGTGTTACTTTCAGAGCTGCTATTCACTGGATGTCAAGATGTATCAGATGTACCAATGACCCATTAAAGGAGTCCAATCTGTTCATAGGTGACAGCATGTTAGCAGTAATGGTGGCTGAGCCTAACATACGGTAGGTGCACAGTAAATAATACGTCTGAAACCAAATTAAAGGGTGCACGTGTGGTGTGATCTCCGTTATGACGAGGTGCTGGCTTTGTTTGCACTTTTGTAATTGAAGAAGTAATTCAAAAGCCTGAAGCTGAAATGGGCTGGTCAACATAATCTTTATTTGAAACTACTTATGGACGGTAGAGTTTAAAAAGTTTCAGATTTGTTCTCAGGTGTTTGCATTTTGCTGACCTGTCACTTCGCCCAGTAGTAAAAAATATGTTTTGAAATTAAATCCATTATTTGATGCCCTAATGGAGAGATTCACGGGATTCTACACAGCTAAACACAAAGTTGTTGCTTTAAAAAGGTCATTTGGCAAAAAGGCAATAAATAGCTCATCCAATGACTCAGCAGTACGACTACTGAGCCACATGTGAAGTTCACTGGTGTCTAAAATCTGGTGAGAAACTAAAGCTGCCAATGTATTTTTATTTTACTTAAAGTATTATTATTTTGCTTCTTATTTTAACCTGTTAAGGACCTCATATAATATGAACAATATGGTAACGTTTTTAAATATTTTTCCTCCCCCTCTTAAAACAGATAGCGGAAAGGATTATACTTTCTTTGTATTTAAGGTCTGACAAGGTGCATTGTCTCTACTGAAGGATCACTTGGTCTTGTGTTGTGCTCTTCTATGAAGTATGAATTAAGCTGTGACATTGCATACTTTGCTCTTCTCGTTCTATTGCTCATAATCTTGGATGCTGTTTTTGTGGTTATCCGTACACTTACTGCATACCCTCTCACTCCTTGCTGTTCTCGAGTAGTGGCTATTCAAGTTGCGGTTAGTCCTAAGCCTTGACAGTACATACGTTTTTCTGTGGTTCCATCAGTACAGCTAGGTAGGGCCCAAACAATGATTCAAGGCCTGGGCCCTGGTCCACCTCAAAGGTCCACTCCTGTATGACAGTTCCTATAGAGGGAAAAGCAATAATATGAATATTGTAAAGAAGACAATCACAAATCAAGGATCAAGGTTGTTGACCAAAAGCCATGCACCTCCTTACCTGTCGTATAGCAGACAACCAGTTCTCAGTATTGCTCTGATCTACGTCACTGAAAGCATAAATCAAAGAAAGAAATTTTCCAGAGAGTAAAGGGGAGCAAGACAGAGATGGAACCTGTGGATTTCCACTTTTGTGGTAGTTGTGGCCAGGCAGAATAGCATCTGCTGGATAGGAGTGAGGAACACAGTAGAATGAGCCGGGAAAATATATATTTTTAGTCAAAGGGGAAGGTACGTACAAAGTACAGAAGACAAGAAGCTAGAGATGGAAGACCAGAAAGCAATGTAATGTAATGTATAGTCCCAGAAGACAAGGGGAAATGTGGCTGAGGCATTCAATGGACAGACATGACAGTTTGGAACTATAGCCAGACCCCTGGCATAAATTAAAATATAAGAGACTAGGGGGCTTCGCCCCCTGCTCGCTTCGCTCACCAACCCCCGTGTTTGGTTTTCCGGATACACACTTTTAAGATTGTTTTTTCTTTGAATTGTTGCTATTTCATTAGTTTCACTTTTATTTCAGAACTTCTGTAAAAACAACATTTGTAATCTTGCGAGTCCCAATATGCTGAATCTTTTTAATGAGGTCAGGATAGGTTTCTCTGTTTGGAATTTCAGCACAGACAAAATGATCTATATCATCAGCAGTTAATAATTTTTTTTTTACAAAGTAAAAAAGTAAGTAGAGTTCTGCATTGGACTCCTGTCTGTAAAGTCGTGCTATTTTCCTCTCACAGTTCCAAAAGTATATGGGGTTACCAAGGTGATACCCCAGCTTTTGTCTAGGTTTTTGTACTAGGGCTGGACAGAACGTTTTTGACTCCTGGGGTAAATTTAGGTTTTTAAATAAGCAGACAGATAAATATATATACATGAACAAAGTAACCAATAAATGCATGTGCGGTAAACTCCGTTTTTGAAATTCTCAAGATTCTTTATTTGTCACATGCGTAGTTATACAGGACAACACGCAGTGAAATGCATCCCGATCCGCTTATCAAAAACTGTGCAAAGTTAGAAGAATATCAGATTAACAAAAAGTCATAGATTGAAAGGTAACAGTATAGTAGAACATAATAAATAAGTACAATTATGTGAATAAAGTAGAATTAAGTGTTAAGGTGCAATAGTGTAGTAATTATTGTGCAAAACCAAAGTTAGACTGGTGCATAGTTAAATGAGGCAGTTTTTTTGTTTGCGCTACTGCGATCTTTACTTTCTTTTTTTATATTTTCTAATTTTCCTACTTTAACTTTCTCCACGTGTATAGCGCCAACGTTTTGTTTTTTTTTTTGAGCCTTTCTAATTTCACTGGTTTCATAGTCTCTAACCTGCTCTGCATGTGTTTAGCGCCAACGTTTGTAAGTGTCTTTATGAAGTTCTACTTTCTTTTACTCATTGTCTTTTAATTCTGAGCCGGATTGGACATGCTTTTTTCAATTCCACTTGTTCCGGGCTGATCATTACTTTCCTTATTTTCTGAATTTGCACCTCGATTATTCTTTTTTGCTCTTTTTTCAGTCCAACGCATTTGAGTCTCTTTTCTCCGCGCTGCTTTCTTCTTCGCTTAGATGTTGACATTTAATTTATAACGTACTGTCCTTATATGCTTTATATGCGCTGAGAGCCCTGGATCTGTGTGTGCTCAAATCCTTCACAAGACTGAATGTTTTGCTGCCTATTGTCCTATTTGATAGATTGAAAGTCGGGTGTGTATTTGGTCTTGCGGGTCTTTAAAATGTCTTACGAGAAGATCGCGTAACGCAGCCTTGCTTTTTGCTTTCCAGGACAGAATTTATTTTTATAATAGATAGATATACACATTTAAACTGAATATACTGGTACAATATGAGATATTTTTGAAAATAGATTCTATGAGGTAGGAGGTATCAAAGGTATGTCACACTGCCAAACTAAGAACATTTTCTGTAGGATGCCTGACACAAATCCATGTACCAAGCTGCCACTGGCTTCAAAGTTGTAGACTGTGAGCAAGAAAAATGATACTGAGTGTTAAAAGAAAGCACAGAGAACACTGAAACAGCAGGTACCTTAAGACCAGATATGACCAGGTACAAGGAAAAAGAGGAAGGGGGGAAACAGCAAACAGACCACAGTAACTGGGATGGATCATCAAAAATATGTCATAATTCTTCCAACATGTTCAAGGCAGAAAGGAGATCGTATTACCGGAAGTACAAATGACTGGAATATCAAAAGATGTGTGTGTGCCATACTTGACTGGAGCCAAAATTCTTTCCAACCTTACAGCAAGTGTCCCAAAACGAATGGGCCCAGACTCACAGATCAAGTATTTAACTTGAAAGCACTGAAGAAAAGAGCCAAAAGGGGTCTGGGGCTCCTTTACTGAATTCAACAGAGGAAGGGTAAGACCCCACACAAAGTAGGAAACTGACATCGAAGCAGAATGTAATGAAAGGAGGGGTAGAATGCCACCAAAGCAATAATAACACTGAAATGAAGAACTAGGTTTGTTTTAATAATCACTTGTATGGGATGAAATGAGAAAGGGAGTGAGGACCATGATATTCCTTAACAGTTTTAAAGATTCAACATAAAAGTAAAGGAGAGATATCAACGCCTAGGTACTTAATCAAGCTGGGCAGAGGAATGGGTGGAGGGAAACACAGCAGATGAGAATTAAAGGGAGAAGAGTGGATGTAGGCCAGTCGATTTTATACCCCTATAGATCCTCAATGAATAAATTAAGGACATAGGAGATATCAGAGAACAAGACATAATCTGCACAGAGGGATGTAACATCATCGAAAGTTGTAAGCAAACATTGGATACACCAGCTTAACGTATATTGTATTATCCATAGCTCTCAGATTGAATGTACAAAAAAGGTTTATCTGACTGATACTGGCAGTAAAACATCCAAAGCAGAATTTGCATTTTCTGTACCCTTAAATCTAATTGTTGATCTCAAGACTCTAATGATGTTGTTTTCCACCTTCTTCCCAATTCTCCTCTGTGCTACATTCAAAATGAAAACAACAGAGTAATTTCTGTCCTCTTTTCAATAAAACACGAGGGAAGAAGCCATCACTGGCTCAGATTTCTAACCACTGAGTTCCTAAAAACAAAGATTTGGGCCAAGTTCTTGAAAAACATCAGGAGTCAAATAACATACTGTAGATGGTCATTCTGAACACCATTCAAAGCTCTCTCTGTTTGGTTTTTTTTTTATTACCACTTTTTCCACTCATACATCTTCTCTTTGGCATCAGCTCATCCAATTGCAGATCAGCCAACATACGGTATTTCTGGCCAAATTTCTAACAAGCTGCTGAAAAGGTCAGCTGCCACTTAAACATCTGCATTCTTATGCTAAAAATGTATGTAAACTGTCAAATCCGTATATTGAAATTTCTCACACCTGTATTTCATTTTTCATTAAAAAATGTACAATTATTTAACAAATAGAAATGTACATATAACATACTGGAATACAACTCAAAAAACAGACGGTGGTGTTCTAAAGATTCTCACTTGATTTATTTCTATCAAATTTGCACACACCTTCCCAGAGCTCACATCAGTTACTGTTGACACACCATTTAGAAGACTAACAAATTGTAATTTAGCTGAACAGCCTGCCCGGAGTTTAAGTTGGTGCAGTGTTTAGCATGGCTGCCTCACAGCTCCATACTTCAAGTTTCCATCTCCAATTGCTCTGGTTTTTCTTCAGCTTTCCAAAGATATGAACTTGTGGATATTTGGCGATTCTAAATTGTTCTCATGTGAGTGAGTGTGCCCTGTGATTGAGTGGCTGCCTGTCAAGTGCTGGTTCCTGCCTTGTTCACAGTGCTGCTTGGATGGATACCTGGACCACGTGGGCCTAAACTGAATTAAACAGGGTTGAGAATGCCATACTATCTTTCAAAGCAAAAATATAATTAACAATGTAACTATATGATCTTTATTTTTTTGTGAACATGAACTGTTAAAACAAATTAACAACAAACAACATTTGACAAATGCATTGTTAATGTCTCCTACAATATATTGTCATTTAAACTAAATCAAAAGGCAACAAAAACAGCTTAAAAACAATAAAATGCCTGAAATTAACTGACATAACTGCAAAACACTTTACAGTTAAAATCATTTATTCTTATTATAGAGTGCCCCCTAGTGGACTTTATTTGGACCATCTTTTTTTTTTTTTTAGTAAAACCAGTCAAATGTATTCAACAACATGATGTTATTATTACTTATTTAGCTGACATGCACGGAAGAATTTCTATACATGACAATAAATTTGGACATAAACACAAAACCACTATCTTATATACAGTAGCACCTTTCTACAATTAAAACCATTCCAAGGCACTTTAGAAGTACAGATAAACAGTAAAGCTGGTTACATATCACAGATTTATTTACAGTTCGAGCACAAGCAGGTGAAATGACTCATTCAGTGCAGTTTGAGATCAAAAGCCCAGTTGCTATGTTCTAATAAAACAGTTGCCATTTTTGACTCTTCACTTCTACCTGTACTCTTAAATGTTCCATGGCTATGGAAGTCTAAATGGAAAGTAGGTTGTTCACCTGTGCCAAGTAAATGCACTCTCCCATGCCTAATGAACAGATGGAGAAAAACAGTCACTACTGCCTACAAATTTGTTAGGCAAGCATCCAACCAGCCTCCAGTTAGTTGCCAAAATGTGGGAGCGTGTAACATCAATCTTAAGAAGTCAATGAGGTATCAGCAAGTGTGTGCTTTCTGAGAATATTTCATCCATGAGTACTGCATGTTTTAAGCTTGCATTCAAAGAAAAAGAAGCAGTAACAAAAGTAAATAACAAAATAAAATCAGTTCTTAAAGAGACAGGATATTACAGTGCACCTCATTACACTGACAATAAGTAGCTAGTACTGTTGCATGTTGGCTACACATCCTATGTATTACATGACAGTGATGCACCCTCACAATATTTTTTGTCTTCTGATTTCTCTTGTTCTGTTAGTGATTCTAAGATTCTTTCAGTATTTTAGTCATAAAAGAACATTCAAGGAGGTGGTGAAGTACTAGAAATACAGTAATCCCTCCTCCATCGCGGGGGTTGCGTTCCAGAGCCACCCGCGAAATAAGAAAATCTGCGAAGTAGAAACCATATGTTTATATGGTTATTTTTATATTGTCATGCTTGGGTCACAGATTTGCGCAGAAACACAGGAGGTTGTAGAGAGACAGGAACGTTATTCAAACACTGCAAACAAACATTTGTCTCTTTTTCAAAAGTTTAAACTGTGCTCCACAACAAGACAGAGATAACAGTTCTGTCTCACAATTAAAAGAATGCAAACATATCTTCCTTTTCAAAGGAGTGCGCGTCAGGAGAGAGAGAGAGAGAACAAAGCAAGCAGTCAAAAAAAAAATCAATAGGGCTTTTTGGCTTTTAAGTATGCGAAGCACCGCCGGTACAAAGCTGTTGAAGGCGGCAGCTCACACCCCCTCCGTCAGGAGCAGGGAGAGAGAGAGAGCCACAGAAAAGCAAAGTCAAAAATCAATACGTGCCCTTTGAGCTTTTAAGTATACGAAGCACCGTGCAGCATGTCCTTCAGGAAGCAACTGCACACAGCCCCCTGCTCACACCCCCCTACGTCAGCGCAAGAGAGAGAGAGAGAGAGAAAGTAAGTTGGGTAGCTTCTCAGCCATCTGCCAATAGCGTCCCTTGTATGAAATCAACTGGGCAAACCAACTGAGGAAGCATGTACCAGAAATTAAAAGACCTATTGTCCACAGAAACCCACGAAGCAGCGAAAAATCCGCGATATATATTTAAATATGCTTACATATAAAATCCGCGATGGAGTGAAGCCGCGAAAGGCGAAGCGCGATATAGCGAGGGATCACTGTAATAAAAGGGAAATTAAAAAAATATAGTGAAATAGCAGATGATCTAAATTCACATTTTTCTGAGGTCTTCAAATGTAAGTAAGTGGATAACCTCCCAGCGGTAACTGGGACTACTAAGGAGGTTCTGCATTGCAGAGGAAGAAATAGTGTTCAGATTAAATAGGCTGAAATCAAAAAATCTCCAGGACCAGATAACATTTATCCTCAAGTTCTTAAGACGTTTAGTGAGTACAGATATAAACCCTTGAAGCATATTTTTAGGATGTTACTGCACACTGGGGAAACTCCGAAGGACTGGAAAATGGCAAATATCATCCTGTTATATAAAAAGGGTGACTGGGCAGACCCAAGCATCTATAGGCCAGTAATCTTAACGTGCATTACAGGAAAATTAATGGAAGGAATAATTTTTCTTAGTTTTACTAACATGCTTGAATTCTATGAGAAAGCAACAAAAGGATATGATCAAAGTGGTGCATATGAGATTACTGGATTATATGGACTTTCAGAAAGCATTAAAAAGGTACTAAATGAGATGCTGGGCATCAAACTAAAAGAAGTGCGAGTTCAGGGTGATGTTTGTAGATGAGTGTAGAATTGGCTCAGACAAAGGGTTATGAGTTAAGATTAAAAGGAGACATGTTTGAAGTGTTTAAAATTATGAAGGGAATTAGTTCAGTGGATCGAGACTGTTATTTAAAAATGAGTTCATCAAGAATATGGGGACACAGTTGGAAAATTGTTAAGGGTAAATTTTGTACAAACATTAGGAAGTTTGTCTTCACACAGAGAACCATAAACACGTGGAATAAGCTACCAAATAGTATGGTAGACAGTAGGACTTTAGGGACATTCAAAACTAGACTTTCAGATGAATCAAGTGGATAGGACTGGCTAGCTGTGTTGTGATAAATGGCTTGTTTTCGACTAGATTGTTCTAAAGAGTACAGATTTTCCTCATACAAACATTAATGAGCTCTGTCAGGTGAAATAGGATAGACAATAAAGCATTCACTTGGGTGTTACTGCAGTAAACCTAACACTGGCTTGTTTTATTATTAAGGTGAGGCTTCTTATCTTAGTATCACCAATGTATTTTATTGTAGCTCTCTACTCCATCTTGTGGACAGAAAAATATTGCAGTACTGCTTGTGTAAAACGTGTTACAATGAGAGTTTCTTGCAAAAAAACTAATTGCTATTCTCAAGTGTGTTTACCTGTATAAACCTCCTGGGACACGGCACTGAATGCTCGCTATTATTTATGAGTGAAAAATGACTACAGTGATGCAGAGGTAAACTGCTGGGCTCTACTTCATGAACATGAGACCAATCAGATTTTCGCCCTTTAAATGGACTGACATTCATACGAAAATACATTATCACTAACGCAGTTAAAATTCTTATGTATAAAAATATCTTTATTATTTTTTATAAAATACAACAAAGTATCTTAATGTAAAAACAGAGAATAAAATCAGATATTAACTAACCATGCCCTAAAACACTAAAAAAGTAAAGTGGCAGCTGATGTAAAGTTAATACAGTAGTAACAAACTGTAGTAGAAGTAGAGGGCATTTTTTTACAGTATAAACAACATGTAATAAAATAGTTAACAAATAGAACAACTTCACCTTCCTCAAGCATTAACATTAAAACATTTAAAAAGTATTATTATAATACAATTTGTTTTACCTTCTATACATTTTCATTAATTTTATATTTTAATTTAAAAAATATGAAAAACAATATAACATAAAACTTGTTTCAAGTTTAAGGTGGAACCATCTGTGAAACACACAAAAATGGAAGAACACTGAAAAATAGGTTCATTGAAAGGTTCCCTCCATTAGGCAGAACAGCATTGCTATTTCAAGACACGAATGACTTGGCCTCACTTCTGTTTGCCTTTTTTTATGACTCTGAATGATTAATACTTCTTTAAAAAAACAATGTACACAAAATGACATTGTCCGCAAAAAGCATTCATGACCATTTAGAGATTGTACTTTTAACTTCAGTTGTAAAAATAAGCCACATTCCTGCAGCAGTGTCCATACTTCTGATGTACCTCAGTAAATTGCTTCATCCATGTTGTCATCACTGTCACCTCCAAATTCTTCTCCATTATCAAAATAAGACATGATATAATCCGTCTCCTATTATCAACATAAAAAAATAAAATGTATCTTTGGGTTAATAAACTGTAGAAGCTTAATGAATTACTGCACATCACTTTGGCTTAACTACAAAACTGGATTCCCAGAGTTCACTATTGATTGTTCAGCTCACTAGCTTTGATCATCTTTTGTACTGTTCTAAGTCAACAGGCTTTGCTTTTATACTTGAATATTTCTAATTATATGCAAAAACAGCAAAAAAAGAGGTGTTGGTTGCAACAAAACAAAGGTAAAACAAATTATATAGTTGCCCATTTCTCTTATATGAGTACTGGCATTCATAAATAAATTGTTCATTCCCCTCACCTAACACTCATCCTTTATAACCATTTATTTGACTGAATACTTTTATAAAATGAATGAGAAGCTGCCGCAATATTTATTATGTACTTTCATCCTAAATGAAATATAGCAGTACATGAAAAATTGAATGTAGACAAAAAGGCTACGTTAGTTATAATAAGACCTAAAAAGTGAGTTGCAAGTTGATGAAAATATATGTCCAGAAAAACAATGTCAGTTATCCTCTGTGTCCTTAAGAAGGTAATTTTTTTACATATACTGTAGATAGATAGATAGATAGATAGATAGATAGATAGATAGATAGATAGATAGATAGATAGATAGAGTGCATCTGGAAAGTATTCACAGCGCATCACTTTTTCCACATTTTGTTATGTTACAGCCTTATTCCAAAATGGATTAAATTCATTTTTTTTCCTCAGAATTCTACACACAACACCCCATAATGACAACATGAAAAAAGTTTACTTGAGGTTTTTGCAAATTTATTAAAAATAAAAAAACTGAGAAATCACATGTACTTAAGTATTCACAGCCTTTATTCAATACTTTGTCGATGCACTTTTGGCAGCAATTACAGCCTCAAGTCTTTTTGAATATGATGCCACAAGCTTGGCACACCTATCCTTGGCCAGTTTCGCCCATTCCTCTTTGCAGCACCTCTCAAGCTCCATCAGGTTGGACGGGAAGCGTTGGTGCACAGCCATTTTAAGATCTCTCCAGAGATGTTCAATTGGATTCAAGTCTGGGCTCTGGCTGGGCCACTCAAGGACATTCACAGAGTTGTCCTGAAGCTACTCCTTTGATATCTTGGCTGTGTGCTTAGGGTCGTTGTCCTCCTGAAAGATGAACCGTCGCCCCAGTCTGAGGTCAAGAGCACTCTGGAGCAGGTTTTCATCCAGGAGTCTCTGTACATTGCTGCAGTCATCTTTCCCTTTATCCTGACTAGTCTCCCAGTCCCTGCCGCTGAAAAACATCCCCACAGCATGATGCTGCCACCATCATGCTTCACTGTAGGGATGGTACTGGCCTGGTGATGAGCGGTGCCTGGTTTCCTTCACACCAAAGAGTTCAATCTTTGTCTCATCAGACCAGAGAATTTTCTTTCTCATGGTCTGAGAGTTCTTCAGGTGCCTTTTGGCAAACTCCAGGCGGGCTGCCATATGCCTTTTACTAAGGAGTAGCTTCCGTCTGGCCACTCTACCATACAGGCCTGATTGGTGGATTGCTGCAGAGATGGTTGTCCTTCTGGAAGGTTCTCCTCTCTCCTCCGAGGACCTCTGGAGCTCTGACAGAGTGACCATCGGGTTCTTGGTCACCTCCCTGACTAAGGCCCTTCTCCCCCGATCACTCAGTTTAGATGGCCGGCCAGCTCAAGGAAGAGTCCTGGTGGTTTCGAACTTCTTTCACTTACGGATGATGGAGGCCACTGTGCTCATTGGGACCTTCAAAGCAGCAGAAATTTTTCTGTAACCTTTGCCAGATTTGTGCCTCGAGACAATCCTGTCTCGGAGGTCTACAGACAATTCCTTAGACTTCATGCTTGGTTTGTGCTCTGACATGAACTGTCAACTGTGGGACCTTATATAGACAAGTGTGTGCCTTTCCAAATCATGTCCAATCAACTGAATTTACCACAGGTGGACTCCAATTAAGCTGCAGAAACATCTCAAGGATGATCAGGGGAAACAGGATGCACCTGAGCTTAATTTTGAGCTTCATGGCAAAGGCTGTGAATACTTATGTACATGTGCTTACTCAATTTTTTTATTTTTAATAAATTTGCAAAAAACTCAACTTTTTTTACGTTGTCATTATGGGGTGTTGTGTGTAGAATTCTGAGGAAAAAAATGAATTTAATCCATTTTGGAATAAGGCTGTAACATAACAAAATGTGGAAAAAGTGATGCACTGTGAATACTTTCCAGATGCACGATAGATAGATAGATAGATAGATAGATAGATAGATAGATAGATAGATAGATAGATAGATAGATAGATAGATAGATACTTTATTAATCCTCAAGGGGAAATTCACATACTCCAGCAGCAGCATACTGATAAAAACAATATTAATTAAAGACTGATAAAAACACAATGCAAGTTAAAAAGTTAAAGGTGGAGAGGAGCAGAGATTGGATGGTGTTGAAGGCGCTAATGATGTCCAGAAACATAATTCTTACAGCACCACTGCCTCTGTCCAAGTGGGAGAGGGATCGGTGTAACATGTAGATTCTCCCACCTTCTCCTGGTATGCGAACTGCAGAGGGTCGAGGGCGTGGCGGACCTGTGGCCTCAGGTGGTGAAGCAGCAGCCGCTCCATGGTCTTCATCACATGTGACGTCAGGGCGACAGGCTTGAAGTCATTCAGCTCACTAGGACGTGATACCTTTGGGACTGGTGTGATGCAAGATGTTTACCAAACCCTTGGGACTCTCCCCTGTTCCAGGCTCAGGTTGAAGATGTGCTGTAGAGGACTCCCCAGCTCCAATGCACAGGCCTTCTGCAGTCGTGGCGATACTCCATCTGGACCCACTGCTTTGCTGGCACGAAGTCTCCTCAGCTCTCTGCTTACCTGGGCTGCTATAATTGTGGGTGGGGGAAAACTCTCTCCTATGCTGGTATCAGCAGAAGGATGGGTGGAGGATACAGTACTCTGAGGTGTGAGTGAGAGTGGGTTAGGGTGGTCAAACCTGCTAAAAAAGTTGTTCATTAGGTTTGCTTTCTCCCTGTCTCTCTCAATGGAGGCACCCCGCTTCGAGCTGCAGTCAGTGATGATCTTCATCCCATCCCACACTTCCTTCATGCTGTTATTTTGCAACTTTTGCTCCAGTTTTCTCCTGTACTGCTCCTTCGCCGTCCTGAGCTGGCCTCAGAGTTCCTTCTGCACGAGCTTGAGCTCATGCTGATCACTGCCTTTAAAGGCCCTTTTCTTCTGGTAAAAAAGGCCCTTGATGTCACTTGTAATCCATGGCTTGCTGTTAGCATAGCAGCATACTGTTCTTACTGGAACTACAACGTCCATACAGAAGTTGATGTAGCCAGTAGTGCAGTCAACAACCTCCTCAATGTTCTCACTATGTGACCCCTGCAGGATATCCCAGTCCATAGTTCCAAAGCAGTCTCTCAGAGCCTGCTCTGCCTCAGGGGACCACTTCTTGAATGAGCGTGTGGTTGTAGGTAGCTCCCTCACTCTTGGTTCGTAATGAGGCTGAAGCAGAACCAGGTTATGATCTGCTTTCCCAAGTGCAGGCAGCGGGGTGGCGCTGTATGCATCTTTAGCGTTTGCATACAATAGGTTAATAATCCTATTTCCCTGGGTGTTACAATCCACATACTGGAAGAAGGCAGGTAATGTTTTGTCCAGCGTCACATGGTTAAAATCTCCAGAGATTAGCACAAGTGCCTCGGGGTGCTGTGTTTGTAGTTTAGCAACAACGGAGTGGATGATGTCACCCGCTATCTCCACGTCCGCAAGAGGAGGGATGTAAACAATAACAACAATGACGTGTCCAAACTCTCTGGGCAAGTAATAGGGACACAGACTTACGGCCAACAGTTCAATGTCCCTGCAGCAAGTGGAGATTTTGACGTTTACATGTCCAGGGTTGCAACATATAGATGGGTTTTACAGTCATATTCTAACTGCCTCATAGTGTGAGAACTGTTGCTTAGTTATTTTAAAGCACCTTTTTATTTTAGTTTTTTTTTTTTTCAAATTTAGTTTTTTACACAGTGGGCTGTCTGTGAACGTTTGTTCATAAGGTTTGACTATTTGATTTTTAGAGTGATGTATGACTAGTGTGTTTCTACCTATGTAAGACATTTGAGAAATAGCAAACAGATTTGGATCGTATGCACTACAAGCTAGTAAACATACTACAAGATGGCAAAATCTGAATGATAAATTAATAAATAAAGTGAATCTGAGTTCTCAAACAGAATGAGTTATAGAAGCTCTTAATTAATTTTGTGTTCCTGGAAAAGAAATGTATTCTGCTTAATTTGCAAATGTAAAAACACAGTACCTCTTCAAATTCTTCCTCATCATACTCTTCTTCATTATCTTGCTCTTCTTCTTCCTGCTTCTTTTTCTCCTCCTCTTCTTCTTCAGAACTCCCTTCTTCTTCTTTCTTTTCAAGTGTCTACAATTACATCAAACAAAAAATAAACTGACTAAATACTAGTGGGGGAAATAAAATATATATATAAAAAGTCATAGAATTTGAGCAAGAAATAGAAATTACTAAACTTTATTTCAGTATGAAAGCTATGTATTGATCAGTAAAAGGGCTGACTATTCCCATTTGTTTTCTATATTTACTTTCTCCATTACATGGTTGCAGAAAGCTATGGCCAAGTGCAGCATTAAAGTTCCAAAAACAGCAACAAGGCAATTGGTTTATTACTGGGAACTCTTCAGCTCCTACATGAGTACATGAGTTAGCATGTGAGAGAGGGAGAAAGACAGAGACAAGCTGTACTTTTATTGGAGAGAGGTGAATACCTGCAATTTCAGTCTATTTAAGTACCAGAACATTAATGAAACATTTCAACAGATAAAAGGGGACCCTGGGTTAATTTTATTAACCATTACATTAATGACATTAATCAATAACATATTTGTTATAAAATTAGTTTCAGTCTGAAAAGTATATACAGTATAAACTAGCTGCGTTACCCAGCTTTGTCTTGGACATTTTGTAAGACAATGGATTTCAGGGGAGGCACGGTGGCACAGTGGTAGCGCTGCTGCCTTGCAGTTAGGAAACCTGGGTTCGCTTTCCGGGTCCTCCCTGCGTAGAGTTTGCATGTTCTCCCCATGTCTGCATGGGTTTCCTTTGGGTACTCCGGTTTCCTCCCACAGTCCAAAGACATGCAGGGTAGGTGCATTGGCGATTCTAAATTGTCCCTAGTGTGTGCTTAGTGTGTGTGTGTGTGCGCTCTGTGGTGGGCTGGTGCCCTGCCCAGGGTTTGTTTCCTGCCTTGTGCCCTGTGTTGTCTAAGATTGGCTCCAGCAGACCCCATGACCCTGTAGGTAGGATATAGTGGGTTGGATAATGGATGGATGGAAGGATTTCAGGAAGTGATATCACTTTATTGAATACGTCACCAGTACTATGTAACTAACAAAGTACTTTTCTGTATACAAAATTTGTATTTTTTTTTTTACAAGTGGCTAATATTACTGGAAGGCATTGCAGTGTAGTCGTTAAGGCTTTAGATCTAGGACAATAAATCCTTAAGTTATGGGTGCAAATCCTGGTACTGACACTGTATAACCATGAGCAAGTCAAATCGCCTGCTTGTGCTTCAATTGGAAAAACAGAAGAAATGTAACTAATTGTATCTCAAATGTTGTAATGATCTGATACAGGGGATCTAACAAGTAACTTTGGTATGAAAACACATGAACTGGTTTATTGTTGATAACATTTTACCCAAAGGCAGTGTGTTATGCCTAATCTCTAAAATGAAAAAATCCTTTAAATTATAAAAGTTCTTATAGAAAAGGATAAACATAACAATTCAGTGCTACTTTTCTGACTTAAATTTAAGAATAACAAAAAACAGTTTTGCATATATATAAAAACAAAAAGGAATAAAGAATAGTATGCAATTTGAGCACTGTCCATCACGGACTATAACACACTGAAAGTGTTGACAATTTCACAAAATTTCCATGTTTATCAAAAAACTAACTTACTGAATAGCTGTTGCTTATTCTGTCATCTTTCTGGTGTAATTCATAATCCAACCCTGCCATTTAAGTGAACATTCATACACATATCCGCATTTGCTCATACCAAAGTGATTTTGAGCCATCAATCAAACTGAAATGTGTGAGAAAACTGGAGTCCCTACAATAATTTCATTCAATTATTTTTTTTAAGTTTGTCAGCATTTTTTCATCAAAATTCAAAAGTTCAAGTCAATTTGATGCTGAACTGGTTAAGGGTTTAGAATTTATCTTAGTGTATATTTCCTTTTGTAAAGTGCCCTAAAACAAGTTACCAGTTTGAGCAAGAAATATGTTTGTAAGTGTTTGAGTGTTTTCTTCCCAATGAACACAGTGTAACTGAGAGAGTACCATAATAGCACCGGATCGAGACCAGACTGTGGAACTAACAGGAAATGATCCACAGGTCCAAGTGTTGTCTCTGTGAACAGTGGAACAGGATCAACACTGAGTTTAAATAATACACAGCTAATCTTGTCTTGGCCTTGTGTTTTTCCTCAGTTTGATCAGCTGACTGTCTGATTGCCCGTTAATGGCGTCGCGTTAGCTATTAACGTCTCATCCCTACTTAATTAACGACATGCTTCTACACTTTCTTCCCAATTGAAAGTCACAGAACTCAGGTAAAAAGTATATCCTCATGGAAAATTAATAAAAAAGTTGTAGTTGTTAAGCTACATTAGATTGAAATGAGTGTTGCTGTCGTCATTTTAAATATTATTTACTTTAAATGTATGAAAAGGCTCTTAAATCTATGGAAAATATATAAAAAAATAGTGACGACAAGAGGTACACATTAGTAAAATCTTGTTTGAAGCATAATTGTTTCCCTGTAGCTCATTTCTCAATACAGAACAGTTGATATGTGTCATTTATTATATGCTGGGTTTTTCCTAATAACCAAATTAATCCAAAAGTCACCAAACTGTATAAAATACCTAGTCAGAGGCTGGATAATGCTCATAAAGAATATGTCATCGTAGTGTAAACTTCACACTAGAGCACAACTCTGTACAATAGCATCATTTTGTTGGTCGTCATTGACATTGCTATAAGAAAAACTCTGACTCAATACAACACCCACAAGCACCCTAAGGGCTCATTTATACTTCACGCTCAGAACCCGTACGCGCCCGCATCATGGCTGCCATGCGTTCTCAGCGTTCATTTGATGCGTCCTCTGAGCAGGTCCTCATAAATTAACGCGCCGCATGCGCGAGATGCAGTACCAGCAAAAAGTCGGGGGGGGGGGGGGCGCAGTGTGCTAAAAGTTGGAATGTGACATCAGAGTCTCTGTTTACTATCTACATGTGACAGAAAGCTTTGCGGATCCTAAGAGATCGGTGTGCGCACTTCAATGTTTGATGAATGGTTCGATGTGGTGAAGCAAAATGCCGACATACAGATGTATTAGTGGTGCTTTTATATTCAAGCGTCACATATTCCCGATCGTAATGACACGATACATTTTAAAAGTCTCACATGCTGTCTTCTGTGCCGTCGTTTTTTCTAGAGCTTCCATCCGGTCCTGACAAGCCAGCTATAGATCGCCACATCAAGCACATTAAATGTATGATATTCTAACTCTCTGCACATTTAGAATCCTTAGATTTATACTTGATATCACTTTCACGATGAAATGTATTAAAGTATATATGTTACATGTTACAGATAAATCAGTAATTTCGTTTAAATAATGAATACTGTTAATAATTACAAGCATGGGGGTTACACGGTGGCAAAGCGTTAGCGCTGCTGTCTTGCCGGGAGTCACGTCACTGATATTCCCTGCCTTGAGTTTACATGTTTTCCTGCTGGGTTTCCTCAGTGTGCTCTGGTTTCCTTCCAAAGATATGCAGATTTAGTTACACTAAAATTACACTAGTGTATGTGAGTGCTTTTATTCATCTTGCAATGAGCTGATGCCTTGTCCAGGGATTGTTTCTGCCTCTAGCCCAATGCTAGCTGAAATGGACAAATCCCTGGACTGATGGATTTAATCATTAAACATCCTTTTCAGAGATACTGCGGTAAGGTGTCAACGGAATTTAATGGGTGTTCCAGGCAATTCACAACACAGCGAAGCCGAAACTGTTCTCACCGTGAAAATATCTTGCACTGCCACCTGGTGGATTCCTCCAGATGTACACAAAGTACGCACACAAGTATAAACACTACAATGCTTGCGTAGCAGGAGCGTCCACTGCAGCATGCGTCGCGTGAGGTATAAATCCAGCCTAATACTAACTCACCAAAACCCTCCACCCTGTGGCTCAATTTAAAATGTGTAACATTGTGCTTGAAACTGCAAGGCCCTCTTCTATCTCTTATACTTGTGTAACTTTGCATTGAAAACACAATGGGGGCTGCTCTTACATGTTATATGTGTAAAGCAATTGTCTTCAAGGCTCCATGATTTGGGTTTCACACTTTCCCCTTTGACTAAGGCACCAAAAAAGATAGAGCTGACCCTGGTTTGGGAGGGGTGGGGGTTGTTGCTTTGTATAACATTTATATTGTTCTTGAGCTTCTGTAACTAAGAATTTCACAACAATTTACACTATGCGTAAAATTGTATGTGACAAATAAAATTTGATTTGATATCTCCACGACAGTCCAAAGGAATACAGCATGGAAGAAAACAGCATCTTTTAATGCGCATTTTTTAAATCAGCAGCCAAGCAATTTCTTAATTAGGGATACTGGGTCTGTATCTTTTAACTGAAGATTAATGGTTAGTTGATCCACATTTTTCTGTTTCTTATACTGAATTACACATTGTAAACATTTCCATGCATCGCTCGTCTTTTTCTATGGCATTGAGTTAAGTACATTTGATTAAGTATCATGCTATACTTCAGTCAAAATATACATCCATCCATCCATCCATTTACCAACCCGATGAATCCGAACACATGGTCACAGGGGTCTGCTGGAGCCAATCCCAGGGCACAAGGCAGGAACTAATCCTGGGCAGGGTGCCAACCCACCGCAGGACACACACAAACACACCCACACACCAAGCACATACTAGGGACAATTTAGAATTGCCAATCCACCTAACCTGGAGGAAACCACAGTGCCCGGAGGAAACCCACGCAGACACGGGGAGAACATGCAAACTCCATGCAGGGAGGACCCAGGAAGTGAACCCAGGTCTCCTAACTGCAAGGCAGCAGCGCTACCACTGCACCACCGTGCCGCCCTCAAAATATACAGTAAATATAAAATATGGTTACCATATATTTAATAGCACACAAGCATTTTTTCTTGCCCTTAACAGTCTGCCTGATGTGTGTGGAATTTTATTTATAATGTTACTCATTGTTATACAGTATGTCTGTTAAACCTGCTATGGAGGTGGTCTAAATGAGTATACAACTTTGTTCCCCTTTTTTGATTCCCTTAAGCACACTGCAACTGCACTTAGTCTTAGTCCACTGCTAATCCATAGCTCTGGAGTACACTGCAACAGCACTAAACCTGAAAGTTAGTCTTGTGATGTAAATATGTACTAAGATCAGATCAGCATGGAGCTATCCCAAGCTGATAGCACACTGAAACTGATCAATATGTGTTTGCCTGAACTGTCACAGAACTTGCAAGGAAAATAAAATTTCTTTGTGATGAACCTGTTATTAAACTTTTATGGTAACAATGACAGAGAAACATTAGAAAACAACAGAGACTCTTACCTCAAGTTTTCGTATGATTTCTTCTTTTTCAACATAGGTTTGCTTCTTCCGCAGAGGCATGCCAATTGGTGCTTCTGCAGTTTTGGAAAACATTAAATTACTATTAACTATAAAAATACTGTGTATAGAAAAGCTATTAAATACAAGTTAAAATAGGACATTGCATCATGCTGAATACATTCATATTAACACTTAACGACGATGAACCTGCTCAATGGTCATTGATTATAGTGGTGTCTGTTAATCGGATGTATCAGATGTATTATGCAACTAGCAAAGTACTTTTCTGTATACAACATTTGTATTTCTTTTTACCAGGGACTAATATAATTACTTCACTGAGGCTCCTTCCTCTTGATCTTGCTAGACAACAGCAAGTCTGTTATACAATTGCATATGAGTAAATCATTTATGCTGCAGATCAATTCCTGCTTCTCCTACTAGTTGACTTTGGCTTTTCTTGATGGTCACTGAAAAACACAACTTTACAGGAAAGTGTATTGTTCTGAATTGAAACTAGGTTATTAGAAGGAATAAAGGGAATTGTGGGTATGAATATAATTCCACCCTGCAGCACCCTGTTAAAATGTAGCTTTAATCAGAATTGAATGAATCTCTTTGATCTATATCTATGTTGAACTGAGGGTTAAGATCAAAAGCAATAAACAATGAACTGTACTTCACTTTAACTGATTACAAGCAGTACTGACATTTACAGGCTACATATTCATGTTGCCAACGGCATGAATTGAACATTTTAGTACAGGAAAGAACAGGTGAAAAGAAATAATAAGGTTAAATATGTACAAGGTCTACCTCCTCTATGTTGTGTTCATGGGGAACCCTTTACTGAACTGTGAAACCATTTAAATTTACCAATGCATGGTGTAGCTCCAGGCTTGTGTTGTACCCAGGGATTAAAATGGCCCAATATGTGGTACTGGCACTTCCCTGCTTCTGCTTTGCAAACTATCACAGCCAGACCTCCTAAGGTACACCCTAGTTTTCTGCAATATTGAATGTATTTTGACCCCAACAGCACATTGTTCCCCCACCCCACTGTTCAAAGTGTACAGTATGTACTGTATATAAGCAAGATTGACAGTACATGGGGGGTGACACACAGGGATCAAGCCCCCCTTTCATAGGTTTACCCTTAAATATTGATTTAGCAAAATGTCTTTTCAATTTTGCATTTTACATATGTACCATGCATGGTACCTGTAGAAGACAGTCAAGTCAAGTTGGGGAGAATGCACTGGTACAGTGCATTGCCGCAACCACCACATAATAGAAGACAGGTAATTGAATAATTTAATAAAATATGTGCTATCTCATTTTTCCTATGTATTCACATGTGTGTGAATCTCTCTTCACCAGCGCTTGCTTTTTTGAGTAAGTTCCCATGTAGCCTGCTTCTCAGACTGTCATTATTTTTGAGGCATCTTTCTAACCTCCTGTTCAGCTATTTTCTGTCTTTGAAGGCGTATGTTTTTACACCTACTATTTCGTCATATCACTAAAACCAAACCTACCAATCAGTTTGCTCTGATGGGCTGGACACACAGATCTTGTTTTTTAATAGATAGATAGATAGATTGATAAGACAAAACAACTTGGAAGGGATCAAGCAAACACAGGTAGTCTAACAAAATTATTAATACTGAGACATCTGTTTAAACAGGGTATATTTCTATGTGGTATGGATGAACTGAAAATCCATGTATTTTCAGTTTTGAGACTAAATATGTAAAGAATAAGCTTGGTATTATTCAAGTCAATGTTATTTCCTCACAATCATGGCATATATTACTTTGCCTTCTAAAGTGAACTGTATTTTAAATATTACAAAAATAAAGGAGGCAAAAATGGTATTAGAGTCCCAATTTGATGAAAAGCCTTAAAATGTATGAAATATGTCCATTTATCTAGCCAGAAATGTTAATGAGTATTGATCCGGGTCTTCAGATTACACAGATATTGCAAATTACTGTTTCCATGTCATTTTAAATTGAAAATCAGGCAAAAAGCAAAAAACTGTTTCAACCATTTTATAAGGAGAGTAGAACAAGTTTGTCTTCCTACATAGCACCCTTCATGGGTCAGGGACATGGATTCACCTTGGAAAGACACTGGCAAGCACCGTTATTGGCCCTGGATGTTGATACCCTGATATGAATTGCTGTCTCAGTTCTGTAGACAACTAAATAATAATCTCTAAAAAAAGTTGCAAGATAGCTTATAATAATAATACAATTATACATTTTATTTATAGAGTGCCTTTCCCATTTTCAAGGCACTTAAACAAAATGATACAAATAGTTTCTGCATAGAACAATAAACAAATAAACACAGGATATACAAATGTATTAAACAGAACAAGATAAAGAATAAACCAGAGTTTAATACTTCATTTAATACTAAAAGAAATGCCTGAAGAAACCACATAATTTATGATACAACACACACCCAAGTTACCCTGAGTATCTGGACAGGGAGGTATACTGAAAGAAAGGGCAGAAAGTTAGGTTAATTCCAAAGTCTTGGCATTATACAGTTGAAAGTCCTGTCACCCATAGAGTGCAGGTTAGTGTGAGGCACAACAAGATTGCCAGAATCAGAGAACCTCAGTGGGCAAAGAGGAGCATAGTGATGGAGAAGGTCAGTGATATAGTCCGGTGCAAGGCTATTTAAAGCTTTGTAGGTTATTAATATAATTTTATACTCAATCACGTAAGACACAAGGAGCCAGTGAAGACAACGCTGGATGGGTGTGATGTGCTCACTGTTGCAGGTTTCGTGTAAGGACTCTTGCAGCAGAGTTCTGAATTACCTGGAGATGTGACGTAAGATTTGAAGGGGTACCATCCAGTAAGGAGTTACAATAATTGATGCAGGATGTGATAAAAACATGAACAAGTTTCTCAGCATTAGAAAAGGAGAGTAAAGAGGAAACATGGGACATGTTACGGAGGTGGAAGTAAGAAAGGTTCTCAATGTGGTTTATGTGGGTGGAGTAAGAAAGGGGGGAATCAAAAATGACACCAAGATTCCTTGCATTAGAATAAGGTCTAATGAGATCACCATTAAGAGTGAATGAAAAAGAGCTAATTTTCTTAAGTTGTGCTTTAGTGTCAATTTGCACAAGTTCAGTTTTGTTGCAATTTAATTTTAAAGAGTTACACTCCATCAGGGTTTTAATTTCACAGAGGTAAGTTATTAGAGAAAACTCTGATGAAGTTTAACTTTTAACACTGAAGCAGAGTTGAGTATCATCAACATAAAAATGATAACCCAGTTCAGAGCTACTAATAATATGGCCAAGGGGAAGCATATATATTGTTAGAGCAGACAGCCGAGGACAGATCCCCAAGGAACTCCTTGTATGACTGGCACTGGGCTGAACCCACTGTTGCCAAGACTAACAAACTCTTGCCTATCAGTCAGATAGGACTTAACCACTGGAGCGCAGTGCCAGAGATACCAAGAAAGTTCTCCATTCTGGACAGTAGACTGTCATGTCTGACAGTATCAAAAGCTGCACTGAGGTCTAACAGAATTAATATATTGGTTTGTCCAGAGTCTGCTGACATAAGCAAATCATTGGTTGCTCGAAGCAGGACAGTTTTACAGCTGTTCTGCACTCTGAAACCGGACAGAAAGGGTTCCATCAATTTATTAGAAGTTAAGTAACTGGTGAGTTGGGAGGTTACAACACACTCCAGAACTTGACAGAAAAGGAAAGTGAGAGAAAATTGTTAAGATTGGCAGCATCAAGATCAGACTTTTTTTAACATTGGGGTTACAGAAGTGATTTTAAAAATGGCTGGCACAAAGTCAGTGTCAATGGATGTATTTATTATTGTTGTAACAGTCGAGATTATGGCACATGGAAGTGTGGTGGGTATGGGGCCCAGTACACAGGCAGTCAGCTTCATCTTACAAAGCAGGTCATTAACAAATACAGATGTAACTGGTAAACATTTAGTAAAGGAGCTGGATGGAATGGGAAGACTGGGAAAGATATAAATGGATGATAGATTTGTTACTTGAATTATTTAAAGCTTAAATTTTATTATGGAAAAAGTGGAGGAATTTTTCATAGTCTTCATTAGAGGTTATTGGGCTAGATGCAGGTTGAAGTAGTTTATTAACATTAGGATCCCTGAAGCCTACAAATGTTTGTAATGCTGGGCCACCTTAAATTCAGCCTCATCACCTCATCAGCATCTTTGTTTTGTAAATGTGTCAATCAGCACTGGGAGCAGGCAGCTTGCACACTCATCCCCCACCGAAGCAGCTGAAGTCCATCACAAAATTCTCAGAGCTGAAGTCACTTTATCTGGGAGTTAGGTGTCTGGGGTAGTTAGGTGAGTTAGGTGTATAGGGTAAATAATAAATCGTTATTTGGAATACATATATTTCATGTGTGTTCTGTGTCTAAAACGAGTAGTGAGTTGCTGTTATTATTACTATTATATAATAAAAACAAATTTGATTTGAGTCTGTAACAACTGGCGTAAATCTATGGTACTTGTAGGATCAGATTTTGTTATTAGTTTAAGAGACAGACACTCAAAAGACAATGGATAGTCAATTGGGATTCTTTTAACGTTTAACTAGCAATTACTGCGATCCCTCCAACTTGAGATACGAGTCTCTGAAATGTAAAGATATGTTAATAGTGTTACCTCCATGAGAAACGTAAATTTGTTCATTTTTTGCCAGGTTTCTGTTATGCATGTCACATCAAGGTTGGAGTCTGTAATGAATTCTGATAGCACCAATGCTTTGCCATTAAGGCATCTTGGGTTAAACAATGCAATATTAGCTGATGAGGGTTCGTTGTGCACACATGCATTTATTAGAGTTTTTTTTTAGCATATTGAGAATTTGGCACACTGACACTCTTATTTCTAAAGCCACAACTAGGACAGCATATTCCTGAGCAAATTCTGCTGGAAAATTTTTCATTTGCAGCCCAATGGTGATGATGACCTGACACCCAATGTAAATATTTTGGGCGTAGCACAATGCCAGACTTTTAGGACATTCCAATCTGACCACCTGCTCTGAACAAACTTTAATATGGAGACGTTTGTCACAAGAATATTTCAGCACAGTATAGAGCAAGATGCTTGCATGGGCCCTTATATTTAAAAATATTTATAGTTTAAAAAAGCTGCTTTTCTGAGTTTTAAGGAATTACACAAGAATTATGCATTTGTGCAGCAGTTACAATGCAGGAATCAACGATTTGATTAGAATGAAAACCTGCAGCCACTGCAGCCCTTCAGGACTGAGTTAAAACCAATGCACAAAATCAGTGTGCTTTTTATGTTGTTGCTTTGATTGATATTCTTTGTAAATGTCTATTAATGGTATGATGAATTTAATATGCTCTATTAAATAAATTTTGACCAATTGTCATCTACAAGATAGTTAAAACAGGATGATTGTGACAATGCATTTAAGTAAGTACTTCTCAAAGTGACTTATAAGACAATTTAGTATTAGAAACACTGCGGGAACAGGCCCACTAACATGATGTAACTGGCAATTCACTGCAAAGTTACTTTTTTTAAATGCAACAAAATATGTGAGACAGAAATGCGAAGAAAGCATTTAGTTGTGGATGTGTGGACAAATCAGGCATTAGTTTGTAAATCATTAAACATCTGTATGTCCTGCCCGATCTATGTGCTTCAAAGATGTTGCTTTACTCAGTTTCAAGTTTATTTAGGTATTGACTCACAGAAACTTTAAAAAAATAATAAATTGCAGATGTCACTGGTAATTAATGATATTGGATTAGAACATGAATGGCCTTTTGTGTGCAATTATCTCAGCATTTTTGACATACTCATTGACAACATTCTCATCAATATCTGATATAGAATCTTTATTGTATTCCAATCTACAGATTCAAAATGACCAATTAATTTTCTCCCAATCTCTATAATGTAGCATGGATCTTCTTTTGTCATCAGGTTGTTTAGTCTCTACTTGTGAAAAGGAAGAAGGCAAACTTGGAGATGCCTTGACTGCTCATGGTGAATGTGGTGTAATGAGTGTTTATTTGTGGCATAACAATGACCCAGAGTATGAGCCCCCCTGTTGGAGCAGATGACCTGTTGTTGCTACCGGGGTATGTATACTTTGTATTTTTTAAAATATAGTAAAAAACTTTTTTAAAGTCCTTAAACACAACAATAAAATTCATCTGGGTGTATTTTGTTGTAATCCATGCACAGATTGTTTCATACATCACTGGTGTTAACGTGTGGTAGGATACAGACAACTCCCCTGCATAATAAAATGGATGTCACTTGATCATTAGATACTTTAGATCAGGTGACAGTGTTTTTGAGACAGTTTTAGCACCACACATTGTTCACCATAAAACATTAGAATCTGTTCTAGTTACTGTTGCATGTTGCCAGCTGGAGTTAGTGGGATATTGCTCAACTCATCTGTCTCTGCACTTGATAATTTTTGGAATAGTGGTAAATTGCAGGGCGGCACGGTGGTGCAGTAGTAGTGCTGCTGCCTCGCAGTTAGGAGACCTGGGTTCGCTTCCCGGGTCCTCCCTGGGTGGAGTTTGCATGTTCTCCCCGTGTCTGTGTGGGTTTCCTCTGGGTACTCCAGTTTCCTCCCACAGTCCAAAGGCATGCAGGTTAGGTGCATTGGCGATCCTAAATTGTCCCTAGTGTGTGCTTGGTGTGTGGGTGTGTGCGCCCTGTGGTGGGCTGGCGCCTGTCCAGGGTTTGTTTCCTGCCTTGTGCCCTGTGTTGGCTGGGATTGGCTCCAGCAGACCCCCGTGACCCTGTAGTTAGGATGTTTCGCGTTGGATAATGGATGGATGGTAAATTGCAGATCCACATTTCAAGCTACAAGACTCAATGACAGTCTATATGTAATAAAGTGATTTAAATACTTATGAAAATAGCATGTTTATGGAATTAAGAAACCTTGGAAGTTTGTTTTAAAGGCAGTGATTTTGAAAGAAGCAGGTAACAGACATGTGTAAAGGTAAAAACTTGTTAATCTTTTATAACAAAAATAAAAGCTATCCTATACTTTTATGTTTTTTAAATATCTTTCTTTGTTGGAGTATTTACTGCTACTCTGAATTGTGGACTGCAGATGTTCTTACAAATCAAATCAGATTGTGTAGTTGCCTTTCTTATCCTTAATGTAGAGAGAAGTTTTTTATATGCTTCAGAAGGTACTAGGTATTTAAGCCTGACTACAATTACTTGAATTGCAAGAATCAATATTGAATGGGTTTTATATTTGGCTTTAGCTGTAGCCAGAAGTACTTCTATAATTTTAGGCGCTTTTCATTTCAGACTTTAAGCTTATTCCTACTTTTTAATCCATTTTAAACATATTTCCAATTTTTAATCCATTTTTGTTTTTGATCAAAAAATAGGTCTAACTCCATAGACTGAATACAATTTAACACAGTTATATGCATTTGGGGAAATTAATGAAGTTGTATGTTTGCACAACCTAATAAAAATAAACTTAAAGTTTCTACTCCAGAGCATTGCTTCATTCCGTCAGACAATTATTATATCAGATCAGCAAAAGCAACACTACATGGCTTGGTCATTGACTGGACCATATTTGGTAATAACTGTTTTAGGGCACCCATCTTAAAGCACCTGTCTTTTAGAATGAGAGAGAGATTTTGTGTAAATTTTTCAAAAGGCAGGGAGATTTAGGCTTCAATGAGCTTTGTGATGTAGATTGACATGTTTATGCATTCAGACACCCTTTTGTTTATAAATGTTTCTACTTCTGTTTTTGTTATTCAGTACTCAATACTTACTTTCTTTTTGTGGTTTTCTTACTCTGATTTTAAGCTCACGAGGAAGCCTTCGCCAGTCTGAAAAAAAGAACAGAGGTTAGTTAGTCATTAACTTTACACTTCAAATCTCAAACTCATTACAGAGTAAATTTTAACATGCTCAAAAGTACTGTCCTGAAAAGAGATTAGAAAAGAAGTTAAATACATTTTGCAACTTAAGTTTACCTATCTGAAAAACTTGCTATAATGGCAGAATTGTAGGACATCAGTTACAATATGCACCAAACTACAATAGTCCACAGCTGTAATAAAATCAGTGAACATATCTAATTTATATAAAACAAAATAACCACTTCCCATTAACATATACAGTAAAATCCTAAATCATTTGTGATCTCTCAGCCCATTTCAAGCAGGGTCTGGAGCTTTTTGCTTTTCCACCATTTTTGTGAAACATGTTACTTTTATACCTACATTGCTGTTTCATAAAACCAGATCACACACACCAATTTTATTTTATAAAACTCTAAAACTCCTTTCTATAGTAAACATCATTCAAAGATAACTGCATATAAATTTAATTTGTGACTTTAAGATATCTGCTGATAAATAACTCATTTGGTATTTGATCATGTGAGATTTCAATAAAAATACAGATTGTAGGTGTATTTTCTAATTCGACAACAAATTAAAACATTTAAAGAACATAAATACTTTTGCAAGTCACTAATTATTTAACAGTTTTCAAAAAAAGACATTTATTACACTTACATATTCATCTAGAAATTCCATGAGAGCTTTTATCTACAAAATATGAAAAATAGCTTCTATAAGTTTCTAGAAATAATATCTAGATACTAAATAAAATCACAAGCTGAAAAAATATCTATTTTTTTTAAATAAAATAATTCAATATTAATTTTAATAAAGTGTACCAGGGTTCCATTCGATTGTGTTGTCTGCTGGCTCTGAGCTCTGGTACTTGTCTGAATAACGTTCCACATCTGAAAAATAAAGATGGAATTAATTTTTATTTATGTTACTTGTTATAATATTTAGTTGCATATACAGTATAGCTGTAATATATTTATATATATAGTCATGTACAGGTAAAAATACAACAACTAATTACATTAGACTTTTATTACATTTGAATTATTTTATGCCTTGATCACTATTATGTAATTTACAATACATATTGAAAGGTCTAAACATACACAAGCAATCATTTTCTTGTCCATGTGGAGGGGTTAAATATTGACTTATTTTCCAAAAAGCTTTACAGTAGATGAATGCTGGCATCAAATAAGATTATAAAAATAGATAAACCAAAATGGTAAATTAAAACACATATTTATTTTTAAAAAGCAACCATATTTATGTATTATGCTAGAAACAGGTTTCCATAGCAGCCCCACACACCAAAATATTCAATTAGAAGGCGAAACAAATTGCACCCTCACTAACAAAAATACTAAAGAGAGGCATATAAAAAAGTGAAAAAACAAAGTAGAAATAAAAAATGAAATAATTACAGTAAGTGCTGTCTCTCAGTACCTGACAAAATGTGTCTTGAACCAAAGTGTTGTTTGTGGGATGGCTTGTCCACTTGCCCCCCACTATAGTGCATCACTCATCCCTTTTCACCTCCAGTCTCTCTGCGTGTGTCTGTTTACTTATTGTCTATCCATATCCAGTTTTTTCTTAGTGTTCATCCCTCTCTCCTCCCAACCTTCCCCACATGCAGATATAATTTTGATCCCTAAATGATCTAATATTTATTCCATTTTATAAATGACTTCATTAAAACCAAATGCTGTGTTATGTATCAACTGTTAATATCAAACTACTCCTAAGAATATTTTATTTTCTAAAATGATTCTAGCTTATTCCCAGTCTGTTTTCCCTGGGATTTAGAAATATGTGAATTATTTTACATTTTACTTTATTTTCTGTAACAGGCAAACAACTTTGTATTGTTCCATTTTCTTTCACCTCTCCAACTAATTTTCAATCCATGAAGAAGCCAACACTTTTTTCTGTCTATATAATTTAAAATGAGAAACCGAAAAAAATAATCAGAATATGACACAGCTGTTAACCAGACTGACAGTTAGAACTCATTTACATTGAGAATTATGCTTCCTTGAAATTTCTTCCTAGGATGGTCAGTATGACACTCTTCTATGTCTTGACAATACTGTATACTGGCATTACTTTGATCATGTGAGATTTGATCATGTGTTACTGAATTTCCCCTGGGGATTAATAAAGTATCTATCTATCTATCTATCTATCTATCTATCTATCTATCTATCTATCTATCTATCTATCTATCTATCTATCTATCTTTTTTTTAATTTTATTTATTAATTTTATTGTAATCATTCCATACAAATAGATCAATTTATAACAAAAAAAAAATTGAAGACAAATCAAACCCCACCCCTGAGAAGGAGAGCTTAGCCAAAGGAGAATTGCTTAGGGCTTTTTAATAAGGCAACAATAAACAAAAAAAAGGAAGAAATATATATAGGTAAATAAAAAAATGGAGAAGGGAATTAAATGCGGTAATAGTTATTTCTCTTATTCTAAAATAATATTGATTAGATCCTGCCAGGTTTTAAAAAAATTCTGTACAGATCCTCTAACTGAGAATTAGATTTTTTCCAATTTCAAATAATATAAAACATCGGTTTCCCACTGACTTATAAGAGGAGAATTAGGATTCTTCCAATTTAACAAAATAAGTCTGCGTGCCAAAAGTGTAGTGAATGCAATCACCGTTTGCTTGTCCTTCTCCACTTCAAGTCCGTCTGGAAGAACGCCGAACACAGCTGTTAATGGGTTAGGAGGGATTTTGACCCCCAGGCTGTCTGAATGGCACTTAAAAATTTTGGTCCAAAATGATGTTAGTTTGGTGCAGGCCCAAAACATGTGACCCAGTGAGGCAGGAGCTTGGTTGCAGCGTTCGCAGGTTGGATCTTGCCCTGGAAACATTTTGGACAGTTTTAAGTGAGATAGATGAGCTCGATATATAATTTTTAGTTGAATAATTCTATGCTTTGCGCATATGGAGCTCGAGTGAATTCTCTGCTTTGCTACCTTCCACTCCTTTTCTGATATATTGATTAAGAGATCTTCTTCCCAATGTCCTCTTGGGTCTTTGAAAGGTAGGGAGTCTAATAAGATTTTATATAATGCGGAAATGGTGTTTAATTCCTCAAAATTGAGCAGCATTTTTTCCAGCATGGTGGAGGGTACGAGATGAAGAAAATCAGGCAGTTTCTGTTTAACAAAATTTCTAATTTGAAGATAGTGAAAGAAATGTGTAGCTGGGAGGTTGAATTTGGAACGTAATTGTTCAAAAGATGCAAATATGTTGTCTATATAAAGATCTCTGAGCATTTTAATCCCAAAACTTTTCCAGGTATTAAAAACTGGATATGTTTGCGAGGGTTGAAAGAGGTGGTTCTCTTGCAGAGGTGCCACAGATAAAAGATTTTCCATCTTAAAATGCTTTCTAAGTTGGTTCCATATTCTGAGTGATCTATCTATCTATCTATCTATCTATCTATCTATCTATCTATCTATCTATCTATCTATCTATCTATCTATCTATCTATCTATCTATCTATCTATCTATCTATCTATCTATCTATCTATCTATCTTCTGAACTCACTTGTTTGAGAGTGAAATGATGGTGAGTGTAAACAGGGAAACAATGCATATTGTCATGCACATATGTAGACACAGTCTTTAAGAACTCCTGTTTTATTTTTCACTAGACCAGTAGAAAAGATTTACAGCAAACCATGATGTCACTTCTGATCCTCAGCGTCCAGCTCTGCCCCTTCCTGTTTAGCCACTATATGAGTCAACGTCCCATTGGCAGCTAGAATAACGTTGACCCTGATTCTAAAAGGGACAAAACTATGTGTCTTATGGGCATAGAAGTCAGTATTTTGAGAACTACAGTACTTCACCTTGTTTTTCCCCATTTACTTTTGTTTCTTTCTCAATTAAACAGGACTTCCACCTTGGTATCCCAATACACTGACACTCTCTGATCTTTTGTTTTACAATATCTAAGTGTTTTTTGTGGTAAGAAGTTAAGCAAAATGACACTTTTTATTGGCTAACTAGAAAGATAACTATGCAAGCTTTTGAGGCAACTCAGGCCCCTTCTTCAGGCAAGATGTAAACTGTTTACATGTTTAAATTTAAATGTTTACATCTTGCCTGAACAGCAACAACAACATTTATTTATATAGCACATTTTCGTACAAATAATGTAGCTCAAAGTGCTTTACATGATGAAGAAAGAGAAAAAAAAGACAAAATAAGAATTAAAATAAGAGAACATTAATTAACATAGAATAAAAGTAAGGTCCAATGGCCAGGGAGGACAAAAAAAACAAAAAAAACTCCAGACGGCTGGTGAAAAAATAAAATCTGCAGGGGTTCCAGGCCATGAGACCGCCCAGCCCCCTCTAGGCATTTTACCTAACATAAATGACCTCAATCAGTCCTCATTGCATTCAGGGTTCTCATGGAAGGACTTGATGATGACAGTCAAGAAGAAGGAGCCTGAGTTGCCTCGAAAGCTAGCATGTTGTAATCTTTCTAGTTAGCTAATAAAAGGTGTCATTTTGCTTAACTTCTCACCACATCCATAATGGCTAACACAGTACAACACCCTAGTACTAGTGTTTTTTTAAACATGCTCAAGTACTGTGCAAAGCAAGAAGCACTATATCCCTCTGACATGCTCTTAAACCTTTTTGTAATTAAAAAGGGAACATTACATTAATTTAGGTAATTGTACCCAATGCCACTGAGGTAACCCTGGCTCATACTAAATTGTAATGGAAAAATATGGTTAAACAAAATGGAGGGATGGATGGATTGATAGTGCAGCACTGTTTTACAAATTTCCGGTTGTCTGGCTTAAGCAGGGGCTCTGATGCTAGCACCTTCTTTAGGGCAAGACTGGTCTCCTCAGATGCTTATAAATGAAAATGTGACTGCTGTCACATACTGGTTGGTGAATAGGAAATGGGGTGGGGGGTGAGTGCTTAAAAAATCTTTTTTTGTAATTCAATACGAAACTGTTCTGTAACCAAGACTCAAACTCCTTTTCTGTGTCTTGTATCGGTCTGTTCCTTATTAGGCTCATATTAATGCACTGATGTTCTCAAACCTACCACTGACACACAGAACAAAATTAACCAACCTAAACAGAAGCAACAGTTGGGCTCTCCTGACTGTACAGTTCCAGTGGGTTTATTAATTTAGACAAATTAGGTGGGTAGTCTTGATAAACTTGTTGGGCTGAATGGCCTATTCTCAAAGTGTAATTTTTTGTATGTCAAAAAAATTGCAATACAAAATAATGACCATATTAAACAGCAACAATTTGCAATGCCTTCTCCTGCTAGAACCTCCAGATGCAAAGGGAAGCTCACTAGAGACAACTTGCCTCCCATTATAAAGGAACTGAAAGCACAGTATCTAAGGAATGACTCAGACTGACAGTAGTGACCCAGGAAATGTACCTCAAGAACAGAAGAAAATTTGAGAGGAACTTCCATTTACATTTCACTCAAATGAATGGGCCTATAAGAGGACGCATAAGAAGAAGTGCAGCTGATCGTAAGCAGACATATAGAAGTCAAAAAGTCTACTCAAGAAGCTGGACAGAGTACCTTGTATAGAATTGCAGCAGTCATCATAGTGAACTTTGAATTTTAAGCAACATCTTAAAAAATAAAAATACCCTACATGACAGGAGTAAACATAACCCTGTTATGCTATAGTCTGTTTAGTGAAGTGTGCCTTGGAAGATAAAAGTAAAACATTGTTCCTTTATATGCAAAGATCATGGTTTTAATAACTATGCATTCATGTAATTTTGTTTAGTGTTTGATATGAGATTGAACGTATCTGATATTTTGCATTTATTAAATGTATTAAATTATTAAGTTACTTGGAGTACAGAAAGTCAGAAACATGGAAAGCTATACTAGAAGCAGCAGGCATGTAGTGGTTAAATAGTTTTATTAAATAATAACACTACCTATGAGATAAGAGTAGTCTCTTATGTATGCTCAGATTACCACAACACACTTGCTCATCCCAGAAATTAACCAGTCTGTTCAATGCATGCATATCCTTCAAAATCTAAAATGTTCTCTGATGGTAAAAACAAGAGTGCATTAAATAAAACAACAATAGGGTTATGGCTTTCTGCAGACTCTACAGACTCTAAATAAGACACAAGGTCTAGATCCGAAAGCAATACAGCACTGTACTTAGAAAAGCATTTTTTGGAATCAGTATCAGTTTCCAGTAAATTTTCAATGTACCTTTCTTTGGTGCAGCAGGCTTAACAAAGTAAGGGAGGCTTTTCATGGCACCTCGAAGCTCCTGTTTTAAAGCCAACATATATTCTGCCTCTTCTCCAGACTGTAAAGGAACAGGTTTGTTTTCCATTGGCTATTTAAAGAAATAAAAATGTCATTACTTTTAAATGAAATTTGATGACATTTTTACTGTACATTAAATAAGTAACACTTTACGTAAATAATATAAGATGAAATTTCCAATCTTGACACAACAGAGTTAAATCAATACCAAAAATGTTTTTTTTCTGAATGTACAACAAAATCAAAAATCACATGCCCAGAAAAGCAGACATTCAAGATGGAAAAACATTCTTTCATTAAGGAAGAAGAATAAAGAAAGAATGTTGATTGATTTGTTTTCTTTTCAGATATGAATTTTAAAACATGTATTTTTCTGTTTAAAAATTGGAAATGGTAAATGTCCTAAGGGAATTAAATATACTGCTCAAAAAATTAAAGGAACACTTTTCAATCAGAGTATAGCATCAAGTCAATGAAACTTCTGGGATATTGATCTGGTCAGTTAAGTAGCAGAGGGGGTTGTTAATCAGTTTCAGCTGTTTTGGTGTTAATGAAATTAACAACAGGTGCAGTACAGGGGCAACAATGAGACAACTCCCAAAACAGGAATGGCTTAACAGGCGGAGGCCACTAACATTTTTCCTTGCTCATCTTTTCTGACTGTTTTTTCACTAGTTTTGCATTTGGCTATGGTCAGTGTCACTACTGGTATCATGAGACGATACCTGAACCCTACAGAGGTTGCACAGGTAATCCAACCTCTCCAGGATGACACATCAATACGTGCCATTGCCAGAAGGATTGCTGTGTCTTCCAGCACAGTCTCAAGGGCATGGAGGAGATTCCAGGAGACAGGCAGTTACTCTTGGAGAGCTGGGCAGGGACATAGAACGTCCTTAACCCATCAGCGGGACTGGTATCTGCTCCTTTGGGCAAGGAGGAACAGGATGAGCATTGCCAGAGCCCTACAAAATGACCTCCAGCAAGCCACTGGTGTGAATGTCTCTGAGCATTGCCAGAGCCCTACAAAATGACCTCCAGCAAGCCACTGGTGTGAATGTCTCTGATCAGACAATCAGAAACAGACTTCATGTGGGTGGCCTGAGGGCCCGATGTTCTCTAGTGGGCCCTGTGCTCACTAACTTCCCTTTTCCCCATGAAATTCTCTACAAGGGACCTCATGATCTTTCATAATTCCAGCTGCACCACCAACATTCCATATTAACTAATCTAAAGGCCATGATTTCTCCAAGGTACTCATATAACAGAATCAAACATTTTACCATCTGAGAAGAAGGGCAGCACAGTGTGTTAAATTATAAACAGGCCCTGCATAACTTTTTGTTGAGGTGTGTATGATTGGACTTGTGTGTTGGACTGGCACCCTGTGGTAGATGGTGACAAGATAGTTAAAATCCCTGCAATACTGAAGTGGATTTGAAAAGGTTATAGACTATGTGCAAAACATGACTTGAAATATTTTAATAAACTGATTCTCAAGATCTTCATCTGAATGTAAAATTCCAGAATTAAAGAAACTTACTGGAAAAAGTGGAGTGGGCTGAAACGTGCCTGGAGGTAAGACTTCACCTTTTCCAATTCCTACAGCCTCAATGTTAAAGGTCAATTGACCTCTGCCTCTTCCTCTTCCTCTTCCAGCCATTGCTTCAGAAGATAGTCACTATTGCAGATAATGAATTGAATCAAATGAAAAAATAGTGTTATTAGTAGCTTTGTGAGAACTCTCTTTCTAAATTTTCACCCTTTGAAAAAGTGATGTTGCCCAACACATAAATTACTGAAGTTCTGTTTTTAAGTGCAGAAATTATGTAGCTGTTTCTTCCTGATGGAATCTTTCTTGGGTGTTCCAAAATTCAACATGTTTAATCTCATGTAAATAGTTCCATCTACTGTACACAACATCACACAACAGCATAATCATACTATTATTTATATATACTAGTATTTGTACTATAGGAAGAAATTCCAACACATATCTATGTATATTTATATCATAACTTTTTTAGCTTCTAAAGGTGTACAGTGGTTTGCCAAAATATCTAATTTACACAAGTCAAAATCTTAGTTTAAACAACACAGACACTGTTTGCTTTTTTATATTTCCTAGCAAAGTTACTTAATTTTTTTTTTTAAATTTCTCAATTTTCAGTTATGTTCTAGATTAATGGATTAAGACTGAATGAAATGATTAATCCCTTAATATAGTTCCTGTCTTAGAAACGCTATTGTAACCCCCTTTAAATAAGGACATAAATTATGGAAACAACATCCTTTAAGTTGGAGTACCTGCTTAAGGATGAACACAGGAGCAAGGTGAAACTACAATATAGTGCAACTTTTTTGCCATGGACCAACACTGTCATTTGTGCAAATTAATATCTCAAAAATGTACTACAGTGACACATCAAATGGGAATATAATATCACATAATGTTGGTCTTCTCAAAGCTAAATCAAAATTAAACCATTGCACGAGCAAATGTAGGCTACACAGTACATAGATTAATTTATTTTACAAGGATCCATTTCCTGTGTCCTCACACACATTCTATTCTTTACCTACCCATTGTAGATGATAGTGAAATTTAAGCAATGAATACAAGCAGCATGTCTGCAGAACAGCACAATACTAGCCCTCCTTCATAAATCTTTTTCTGCACCTACAGTATGCATACATAATACACACTTTTGTGAAACCGTAAGTGCACCCCATGGAAATTGTTAATATTTTCAATATATTTGAACAGGCAAACATTACATCTTCCGTGCCTACAGATAAAAGTGATATACTTGAACAAATGACACATAAAACTGACATGGAGTATTCTCATAATCTAAATTAACAAAATGCAAATTGTTCATGTGTAAAACATGTACCCCCTTAATAATAATAATAATAATACATTTTACTTATATAGCACCTTTCCCATGCTCAAAGCGCTTATTGGCACTTCAAATCCATAAAATTAGAACCAGTTATTCTAGATTAGGTGCTAATGATTAGAACCTCCTTAGACAGTATGCAGATGGAACTTGTCTTATTTATACTTCAGATATTTAGGGACTGGTGATCTCTTTGCTATTGACTTGTGTGGTGTTATCATGCCAAGATCAAAAGAGTGCTCAAAGGCATTCAGAAAGAATGTTGTGGATGAGTCTGGCAAGGATTTTAAAAGATAACTAATTATTTTAAATCAATTAGTTCCACTGTAAGAAAAATCATCTACATGTGTCAAAGATTTCAAACAACTGCTAATTTGTCCAGGACTGGCTGGCCCAGCAAATCTAGCCCAAGAGCTGCCCGTTTGATACTAAAGGAAGTCCCCCAGAGTTCCAAAATGTCATTGCAGGATCTGCAGGTAACTCTTACAAAGTTCGGTATCAAGATGCATGCATCTGCAATGAGATAGTGATTGCACAAATTAGACCTGCCTACGAGGTATGCCAAGACAAAAATCTTTCTTGTCCAAAAAAAACATTATCTACACTTTGCAATTGAACATACAGGCAAAGACCAGGCCTTCTGGACAATACACTCTGGACAGATAAATTAAAGATAAAGTTGTTTGGCCACAGTAATAGACTTGTTGGGGTACACTGAAGACAGCTTCTCAGGAGGAGAACCTCATACCATCTGTGAAGCATTATGGTGGAAATACTGTGCTTTGTGGTTCGCTTTGCTGCCTCTGGAATGGGGCAGTTGGCAGTCACTGAGTCAAATATGAATTCTGCATCATATTAAGGTGTGCTTGAGGTGAACGTGAGGCCTCTGTCTAAAAGATGAACCTGAAATGGATTGTTCAGCACAATAATGATTCAAACTAGCAAAATCAACAAGAAATGGCTCAAAAGAAGACATGGAGATTTATGGACTGGCCTAGTCAAAGCCCTAATTTGAATCGTGATAAAGTGGTATGGTTTGGGATTTTAGACACACAAGAAAACTTACAAACACCTTGCAACTGAAGGAATATTGCATGGAGGAGTGGTCAAAAATTTCATTGAGCCAGTGTCAGAGAGTGATGGGCAGTTAAGCAAAATGCATACAAGATGTCTACAAGAAGTAATTTCTACTAAAGGGGGCAATACCACCCACCATTCTAGAGAAGGCAGTCATTATACAGTTAAATGAGCACCTCAATAAACATGCTATTCTTGATAAATTTCAGTCAGGTTTTAGAACAAATCACAGCACAGAAACTGCACTCGTTAAAGTAGTAAATGACTTGCGGGTAAATGCAGACAGAGGCCATTTATCTGTTCTCATCCTCTTAGATCTGAGTGCCGCATTTGACACCATTGATCATAATATTCTTAAGAATCGCCTTAGTCAATGGGTGGGCCTCTCTGGCAGTGTCTTAAATTGGTTTGAATCCTACCTGGCAGGGAGAAAATTCTTTGTTAGTTGTGGTAATTATAACTCAAAGACACATGATATTCTATATGGTGTTCCACAAGGCTCTATCCTGGGTCCACTGCTCTTCTCAATCTACATGCTTCCATTAGGTCAGATTATCTCAGGGCACAACGTGAGCTACCACAGCTATGCTGATGACACACAGCTGTATTTATCAATAGCACCTGATGACCCCAAATCTCTTGATTCGCTAACACAATGTCTAACTTGTATCTCAGAATGGATGAATAGTAACTTTCTCAAATTAAATAAAGAAAAAACCGAAATCTTAGTGATTGGCAATAATGGATACAATGAGGCTATTAGAAATAAACTGGATGCATTAGGATTAAAAGTCAAATCAGAGGTAAAAAGCTTAGGGGTAACCGTTGATTGTAATCTGAATTTTAAATCGCATATTAATCAGATCACTAGGACAGCATTTTTTCACCTAAGAAACATAGCAAAAGTTAGACCTCTTATATCATCGAAAGATGCAGAGAAATTAGTTCATGCGTTTGTTTTCAGTCGGCTAGATTACTGTAACGCACTCCTCTCAGGACTACCCAAAAAAGACATCAATCGTTTGCAACTAGTGCAGAATGCAGCTGCTAGAATCCTTACCAGGAAAAGAAAATCCGAACACATTTCTCCAGTTTTGATGTCACTACACTGGTTACCTATATCATTCAGAATTGACTTTAAAATTCTGCTTATGGTTTATAAAGCTTTAAATAATCTCGTCCCGTCTTATATATCGGAATGTCTGACACCTTATATTCCAAATCGTAACCTCAGATCCTCAACTGAGTGTCTCCTTAGAATTCCAAGAGCAAAACTTAAAAGAAGTGGTGAGGCGGCCTTCTGCTGTTATGCACCTAAAATCTGGAATAGCCTGCCAGTAGGAATTCGCCAGGCTAATACAGTGGAGCACTTTAAAAAACTACTGAAAACACATTATTTTAACATGGCCTTCTCATAACTTCACTGTAATTTAATCCTGATACTCTGTATATCTAATTCATTATAATAACTATTCATTCAAAATCTGTACTAACCCCTACTCTCTCTTCTGTTTCCTTTTCCGGTGTCCTGTTGGTGGTGGCGTGCGCCACCACCATCTACCCAAAGCACCATGATGTTCCAACAATGATGGATGGATTAAAAGCCAGAAGTCTGTATGACCATCAGCATCAAGTGACTCCGTGAAAAACCCGAACTACCAAGAGGACTATTTCATTTATGTTAGGTAGAATGCCCAAAGGGGACTGGGCGGTCTCGTGGCCTGGAACCCCTACAGATTTTATTTTTTTCTCCAGCCTTCTGGAGTTTTTTTTTGTTTTTTCTGTCCACCCTGGCCATCGGACCTTACTCCTTTCTATGTTAATTAATGTTGTCTTATTTTAATTTCTTATTTTGTCTTTTATTTTTCTTCTCTTCATTATGTAAAGCACTTTGAGCTACTTTTTGTATGAAAATGTGCTATATAAATAAATGTTGTTGTTGTTGTTGTTGTGAAGCCACGTGTATTACTTGCTGCTATTTCCTCAGTAGACTATTGTATCTATTGCATCTGGTGTAAAATTTTGACAAATCAATATGCGGACAACAATTTTGGATGATCTGCTGTGGCAACCCCGAACTGGAGCAGCCGAAAGAAGAAGAAGAAGAAATTTTGTTTTTGAATCAATGATTGGCACTGTATGCATGCAAATCTACTTACTCTGCCTACTCAAATTTTTTTAAAAAGTCAGCTGTTTGCATGAGTGTTCTTACTTTTTAACATGACTATATATATATTTAAACAAAGCGTTTATGATGTACAGAAATACATCCATCCATCCATTTTCCAACCTGCTGAATCCGATCACTGGGTCACGGGGAGAAATACACTGAATTGAAATAATTTTTAAATTTACCCACAGACTCTGTTGAAGGATTAATAAAACGATTTAATTAAAAAAAACAACTTCTGATTAAACAGTTCCTACATAGTTTAACCATTTAACATATTCACAATAATAATTCAGCAGATATTACTGCACTAATACAAATGGCTGATTGGCTGATTGTAGAAATAAATAAAAGTCTGACTGACTGTTAAATGATTTCCATTAAAATAAGCAATTAAACTCTAATTTGGAAAGAAAACAAAAAGCAAATGCAATATTTGTCAGTATTTTAATGCTCTCCACTAAAAAAAAATTATACTTAAAAAGCACTAAGTGTTCCAAGAGAAGCCAACTCCTGAACAAGGTTCTCGCTCACATTTTAATAGTTTGTCATTTGCATTTATCATTGCATCACCGGGACCGCACCATTGCAACGTTTTTTTTTTTTCCCAGCAAGTTACAGTATTGTAAACTGGTAACATTATAGGCAATGAAAGCAAAACTACCCCGCTAAATATTCCGATTTTGCATTAAATTTTACTAGAATAAGACGGCACAACAAAACACATAAATGATAATAGTTTCAGGCAAAAGAAATTGACATAACCGATCAGTGAAAGTGGGATTAAATATGCAACGGCCATTAAAACATTCAGTTAACAGTCACACGATAATTGGTATTGAAATTAGCAGTTTAAAACAGCATCGCGCGAACTTTTCACAACTCATAAATCAATACAAAGAAGTATCGCCCAGAATCAAAACAACTGAAGGTGAAAAGCTATCCTAAAATATCAAAATGTTTTCAAAACATTTTTTAATGGATACAATACACAATTAAATAAATGAATGTGCATCGGCCACGTGGTTTTGATTAATTCCACCAAATAATGAATTAACAAGAAGCTGCATTACCTGATTACTACTCCACCTGAAACAAACGACTTACGTTCCTGTATTATAAATAAGTCCGTGCTGAAACAGCAGAAGTTCTCTCTTCTGTTCCGTGCCTGTTCCCGTACAAGACTCTGCTTTACGTGCAAGAAAAGTGCACGAGTTATCTTTAATCCTCCTAATCTGAATGCACTGTCTCTTTACTATTGATCAAGTTTGATGTAATCAAGTTTGATTAAGCAATCAAAGCAATAACACGAGTAGAGAAGAAGTGTTATTTGCTGCCACACTTTCTTAATACACTTCAAAGGTAAATGTTGATATGGAGAATAACTAAAACACAAAGAAATGTAAAAAACGAGAAATCAAAACGCAAACATAGCAAACTAAATTATTATTTGTAAGGATGACCCAATTATTGTTGTTGTTCCTGATAATTGCTTTGCTTAGCAATATTTGCTGCGCTTTGTCGTACTATGCACGGTATTGTCGCTGTCTACACAAACAGCCTATATTTACAATAAATATAATATATTTATTAATCTTTCATACCAGATTATTTTAGCTAAAACCCTAATCCACCAGAATCATCATAGCGCTGGGAAGAGTAATTGTAGCGGTTTAGCATGCATTTAATAGCACTTTTTTGGATAGGAAAATACAAAAAGAGGATATAATTCATTTAACATTTTAAAATTTGATCTTGGAATTTTTGAGTTTTCGCTGTCGACTTTTCGAACTTTGTTATTAACAATTGTAAATTTTATACGAGTAGTTAAGTTTTACATCGAGCACAGCCCAAAGTTTGCAAGATGAACAGGCGCTTCAACCAATCGTTTAAAAGAGATAACGCGGCGACGGGGTCCCTGGGCGGTTCAGCTGCCCTCCTCTCATATCGGAGGCTGCTGCAAAGTGCGCACTGTAACAGGAATTACATTTTACTTCTTATACTGTACAAGTTAGTAGCTGATATCGGCATTTTATCGTTTGATATCAATATTTTCACATTTAATAGTATATTTAACTTTGATATCGAGACTTTGAATTTTACCGTTAACATGAGATGTTTAGCACAATCTTTGCACTTGGCATGATAGACATGAGCTTCACATGCGGGAAGAATTTGAATTATTTGGTTTTGGAACTTGATGTCAGACTTTATAGAAATTGGTATCCAGCTTTAGAAAAGTTTTTCAGATGTGATAAATGATGTTCCATTGTGAACTCTACTAGTGGCTGAACGACCATTCATAAACGCCTTCATAAATCCCATTATTTCCTTATATAATGACATATTGAATATTTTGCCATTTGAGTATTTTTCAGTATTTAATAAGTGTTACTTTCCTTTTCTAATACTAATTTACCTGATTAATAGCATTAAATACATTTATATTGTAGTGAAGTTGAAGCAGGGAACTAATACTACTAAGACTTGAAACCGGACTTAATTTTAAATAGTTGTTTAATATGTTTTTTCTGCATAAAGAATATGATATTTCGGGTTGTTGCTTATTGATGTATATTCGGATTTCGCGCCCTGCCTTTCTGTTATTTGTATAGATGCATTAATGAAATAACTGCAGTAAACCCAAAACGTGAGCTCAAATCGTGGAAATTGGGAATGGTGTTCCTTCAGAGGTGGTAAGCGCTACTATCTGCTTCATTCCATCCATCCATTATCCAACCCGCTATATCCTAACTACAGGGTCACGGGGGTCTGCTGGAGCCAATCCCAGCCAACACAGGACGCAAGGCAGGAAACAAACCCTGGGCAGGGCGCCAGCCCACTGCAATGGTGTTCCGGTTGATCCAAATTATGTTAAAGCTCTACCGTTTTTTGTATTTAGGAAATATTTTAAGGGTAACAGTCAGTCATTATCTAACCTGCTTAGTTCTGAATCATAGGGGGTGCTGGAGACTATCCCAGCCAGCACAGGGCACAAAGCAGAAACAAACCCTGGACAGAGTGCCAGTCCATTAAAGGGCGAACAGGGACATACACCAAGACCAATACAATATCGTCAATTCACTTAACCTGCATGTGTCTGGACTTTGGGAGGCAACTGGAGCACCAGGAGGAAAGCCACACAAGATACAGGAGAATACATGCAAACTCCATGAAGGGAGGAACTGGGACATGAACCCTGGTCTCCTTACTGAGAAGCAGCAGCACAACCACTGTGCCATCCTTAAGGGTAACAATGTAATCAATTATGTTAGGGAAATCAGGATATCCCATTAAAACAGAGCAGACAAAAAACACAACCACCAAACATATTCATTTTATGTACAGAAATAGCATATGGTTTATGATATAATATTAAATTATACTTACTACATAAAACATAAGTGGATTACCTTGGCAAAATCTCACCCACCTCAGGGGTTTTATTACTCTTCAAAGAGTCAAAGACCTGAAGCACTTCTGACTCTCCTGTTTTAAATCTGTAAACATGGAGTTTGTTTTTCCTCCTGAGAAATTCTGCTTATCTCTCCTTTTATAAATATGGTGATGAGGCATTTATGGTGCCTATAAAGAATTGACCTTTTGGAAGTTTTCTCAATTTATTATTATACTGAAAATGAATCACAGTGGATTTTTTTTTTTTTTTACATTTTTTACATTGGTAATCAGAATTGTCTCTTTAATGACAGGGTAAATACAGATCTGGGGCCTCATGTATAACGCCGTGCGTAGAACTCACACTATAACATGGCGTAAGCACAAAAGCGGGAATGTGCGTACGCACAGAAAAATCCAGATGCAGGAATCTGTACGCACGCAAACTTTCACGTTCTTCCACTACATAAATCCCGATCAGCGTGAAAAGTAACGTACGTGCACGCGCCTTCTGTCCCGCCACAAATCCTCCCAGAATTACGCCTCTTCGAATATGCAAATCAATATAAATAGCCTTCTGTGAAAAGACAATGGGAAAAGCACAGGGGAAAATATAAGAATTTCAGCGAATACCAAGTGGAGGCAAAGGAAAAACGTACTATTTGTTGGTTTAAACAGTGGTATAATCAACAAAAGAATGTTGATCGAGTGACAGAGTGTCGGAGAAACTCGTAAGATCCAAGTTCACAAAGTCGCACAGTGCCCGAAATAAAAGAGAAATCACATATCAAAGTCGCCGTGAAAAGGCGAGTTGTAGCCCACCGTCTGAGTGTCATATGAAAGCTTATTAGGGTACAGACAAAACAAATAGGCACACAGTGGGAAAAAAGCACGAAATGTCAACTTTAATCTCGAAATTTCCACTTTAATCACGTAGTTTATTTTGCCATTAAAGTAGAACATCATAAACTTCATCTTAAAATCGTTTATTTTACTAGTTTCTCAAGTAGCACGTTAAATGCTTTGTTCTGTATTTGATCTTCTATGTGCTCTATGTGTGTGAATCACTACGTGCTTCCGTTCTTTGTCTTTCTCCGACAGGACACAGAATCCATTACATTCGTGATATTACAGCTCTCTGAATAATTAAAATACTGAGATGTATACGTGATATCATTTTCATGATGATAGGAATGAAAGCATGTTATTAAACATGGGAACACAGTGGCGCAGTGATTGTTCATATCTCACGCAAGAGTCTTGCTGCGCCATGTGCAGCCTTCGATTAAATAATTTATTACAGAAGTACTGTCTCTTTCAAACGTACTAACCTCCAATTCCTGTCCTAACTTTTCTTTCTCCAAATGCCCAATCACCACACAATCAGCTCTGTAATAGACGTTAAGCCATTTGTAAGCTTAGTACGGCGATTCTTCAAAACTTTTAAGGAACATTGAAATATCTTCGTAGTACATGATTAATTATTCTATCTGTCTATCTTTCCAGTATCGCGTCAGCGCAAGAATACAACGCAATGCAGGAACAATCCCTGAACTAGCTAGCGCTGCGGCACCGTGTCCTCACATGTTTAATTATTAACAATACAGATTATTTAAATGAAGTTAAAGTTTTAGCTGTATAATATAATCAACATATTTTGCTGCATTTCATCTTAAAAATGATATCATCATATCCCGATCAGCACGCTTCATAAAGTGGCGCAGGTTGTGCAAGTTTACAGTGAGGTAATTGTACTTATAAGTTCAAACAGTTCTACAAGGAGCACTTGATGGACTGATTGAGTGCGTTTATAGTTCTTGGGGTGAAACTTTTTCTAAACCGCGAAATCCGTACAGGGAAGTCTCTGAAGCGTTTTGCCTTGGCTCAGGCAGCGTCTGCTTCATGCTGTGTACCGAAAATTCTCTTTCCTATCAGCTGCTGCTGTGAGTCCCCACTCAGATACAGTGATATAAATACTCCGAGTGGTGCAGTGAGAGTAATATGGAAAAAGATGATCTGCAACACCTAACAACACCTAATGGGAGCAGCTGAAAGAAGAAGAAGATGCAGTGAGAGTTACAACGCTAAAGCAGTTATGGTATTTGGAATACTATGGCTATTTCCTGGACCATTATATTGCTGCAGGTTAATTACAATCAGATGCATTACACTAATAAACAATATGCAGTTAGTTTCAGTGTATTTATAAAGCCGCATCAGGAATTTGGATCTAAGAAAGAAAGGTGATCACACAGGAACAGTAGCACTGCTTTGACGCTGGGTGCCGCCAGTCTGCAAAACCGAGTGGAGAAATTGCGTACGCCAAGGTATGAGTTACCGTGGAAATGTGCGTGGCTTTACGCCAAGTTTAGGTTTTATACATCGCGATTTGAGCGTGGAAAGGTTGGTACGCAACATTTCTGTGCGTACGCACCGTTTATACATGAGGCCCCTGGTCACTCACAATCGCCATGCTGACAAACCTTGAGCAATTTTTGCAAAGGAAAATAGAGAAAAATTGTAGAGTCCAAATGTGTAAAGTTGATAGAGAGGGCATGGCTACCAAAGGTGCATCTACTAAATACTGATTTGAATACTTGTTATCAGTGATTTTGTGTGTTATATTTTTAACTAATTTAGGGAACTTTTTAAAGGTCTGTTTTTAATTTGACATTAGAAAGTCTTTTCCGTTGATCAGTTTTCAAAATGCCAAATTATATTGCCTGTGTTTAATGTAACACTAAAATGTTAAAACATGTGGGTTGGTGAATAATTTTATTTATATATATATATACATATATATACATATGTGGCTCTCCGTCTCGCTCTTAGCCAGCTGGTTACACGGCATGGAGGCAGCTTGAGACGAGTTACCCTCATCTATCGCAAGGCCTAACCGCTGACCGGGAATACTCAGTAGTCTACCGCATTCACTGTCAGACCAGTCCTGCCCTAGAATCACAGGAAAGGGTGGATCGGGGAGGACCGCCACAGTGAGTCTTTAAAGCTTTCCCCTCTGACAGATGTAACACTGGGCGGATTTATACACACGAACTTCTCCATGTATGCACCTAAGACTGGTCTTTTGTTTATTCCATTGTCGCAGTAAGACATATCGGTGATTAATGACAGACATGTTACTGCCGGAGTTAAACAATGCCGTGACTTTATACATGTTGATAAGTACTTCTCCGGTAGGCGAAGCCACCAGGGGGTTGCTAAGGGCACACAAACAATATTCCCGCGTCCCCTTGCATTCCACCTCGCTCCCAGACAGGTTGCACACCAAGTGGCTTGGGGACCTCGGAACGGGCTCCGGTTTATATGAGAGAGAGTTATTGAGTGGGACATAGTCCCTAGGGGTTATACTAGGGGGCCATTCCGCCCTCCCATATTTCGAGACTGGCCTCGGATTTTTTATGGCTGGGCAAAAGTCTGGGGCAGACGTTGAAGGAACAAGAAGCAGGCGACCTGCTGTATAATCTGGAAGGTGGTGAAGTCAAACGGTCATAACTACAGAGTCACCTGCTCCCAGAGAGTCATAGCCTGCTCAGGAACCGACCAATCCAGATTGAATTCCCAGTGTTTGATTAGCTTTACCTGCTGGCCCGGGGAAAGTCCATCTTTACCGGGGACCTTGGTCCCAATGAGCGGCTCAGCTCTTGTCGAGAGTGCATAATAATCCCTTTTTGTTTCCTCCCCAGAAACCAGCCCACGTCTGTGGGTCCCTTCCACACTCTCCTTTCGGTAGGACTTATGCCTGGGAATGCCCTTGTGGAGCGGAGCCTGTACCGGGTCTTTCCCGAACCCCTGACTCACTCCCCATCCAGAAACTCGGCCCCCGGTAGTTTCTTACTTGGTTTGATTTTAGGTTCTGTCCCGGTCTCTTCTGGGACAGCATCCTGCTGACTACGCCACTGTGACAAGAAAGGACACCAGACATTGCAAAGGTTTGGGGCAGCCACCCATATAATGTGTTCCTGGCTGCAAAAGTAAAAGGTTGGATAGCAAATAATGTTTACGAGACGGAGTCCAAAACAGAACTGAAATCCAGAGGAAGGGTGTGAGGTTTTATAGGGAGTCTGGGGGAAGTGATGTCATCCTCGGGGCCGGGACCAGAAGTGATGTCATCCTCGGGGCTGGGACCAGAAATGATGTCGTCCTTGGGGCCAGGACCTGAAGTGCTGTGTCCCGAGCTGAGGCAGCGGCTCCTGGTGGGATTTCCCAGGAAAGGTCTGCAGGAGACTTAGAAAAAAAAGTTAGTACACCTCGCCTCCTCCTGGGCAAATTTGTTACTACTAGTCATTAAGCCCTTCAGCTACCTCCTATTTGCACGTGTGTGACAATATGTATGTATGTATATATATATATATATATATATATAGTACTAGGGTGTTGTACCGTGTTAGCAATTATGAATGTAGAGAAAAGCCAAGCAAAATGACACCTTTTATTGGCTAACTAAAAAGATTACAATATGCAAGCTTTCGAGGCAACTCAGGCCCTACATCTTGCCTGAAGAAGGGGCCTGAGTTGCCTCGAAAGCTTGCATATTGTAATCTTTTTAGTTAGCCAATAAAAGGTGTCATTTTGCTTGGCTTTTCTCTCTCTCTCTCTCTCTCTCTCTCTCTCTCTCTCATCTCTCTCTCTCTCTATATATATATATATATATATATATATATATATATATATATATATATAAATATATATATATATTGCATAGTTTACTGTGAAATAATGCAAAGAGTACACAACACGTGTTTCGCCCTAATTCTGGGCTCATCATACATATACTGTGTGTGTGTGTATATATATATATACACTGTGTGTATATATATATATATATATATATATATACAGTGGGGCAAAAAAGTATTTAGTCAGCCACCAATTGTGCAAGTTCTCCCACTTAAAAAGATGAGAGAGGCCTGTAATTGTCATCATAGGTATACCTCAACTATGAGAGACAAAATGAGAAAAAAAATCCAGAAAATCACATTGTCTGATTTTTAAAGAATTTATTTGCAAATTATGTTGGAAAATAAGTATTTAGTCACCTACAAACAAGCAAGATTTAATAATAATAATAATAATTCATTACATTTATATAGCGCTTTTCTCAGTACTCAAAGCGTTATCCACACAGGGAGGAACCGGGAAGCGAACCCACAATCTTCTACAGTCTCCTTACTGCAAAGCAGCAGCACTACCACTGCGCCACCTGTGAGGATTTCTGTATTAATGGCACCTGTTTTAACTCGTTATCAATATAAAAGACACCTGTCCACAACCTCAAACAGTCACACTCCAAACTCCACTATGGCCAAGACCAAAGAGCTGTCAAAGGACACCAGAAACAAAATTGTAGACCTGCACCAGGCAGCTTGGTGTGAAGAAATCAACTGTGGGAGCAATTATTAGAAAATGGAAGATATACAAGACCACTGATAATCTCCCTCGATCTGGGGATCCACGCAAGATCTCACCCCATGGGGTCAAAATGATCACAAGAATGGTGAGCAAAAATCCCAGAACCACACGGGGGGACCTAGTGAATGACCTGCAGAGAGCTGGGACCAAAGTAACAAAGGCTACCATCAGTAACACACTACACCGCCAGGGACTCAAATCCTGCAGTGCCAGACGTGTCCCCCTGCTTAAGCCAGTACAGTACATGTGCAGGCCCGTCTGAAGTTTGCGAGAGAGCATTTGGATGATCCAGAAGAGGATTGGGAGAATGTCATATGGTCAGATGAAAAAACTCTACTCGTCATGTTTGGAGGAGAAAGAATGCTGAGTTGCATCCAAAGAACACCATACCTACTGTAAAGCATGGGGGTGGAAACATCATGCTTTAGGGCTGTTTTTCTGCAAAGGGACCAGGACGACTGATCTGTGTAAAGGAAAGAATGAATGGGGCCATGTATCGTCAGATTTTGAGTGAAAACCTCCTTCCATCAGCAAGGGCATTGAAGATGAAACGTGGCTGGGTCTTTCAGCATGACAATGATCCCAAACACACCACCCGGGTAACGAAGGAGTGGCTTCGTAAGAAGCATTTCAAGGTCCTGGAGTGGCCTAGCCAGTCTCCAGATCTCAACCCCATAGAAAATCTTTGGAGGGAGTTGAAAGTCCATGTTGCCCAGCGACATCCCCAAAACATCACTGCTCTAAAGGAGATCTGCATGGAGGAATGGGCCAAAATACCAGCAACAGTGTGTGAAAACCTTGTGAAGACTTACAGAAAACGTTTGACCTCTGTCGTTGCCAACAAGGGGTATATAACAAAGTATTGAGATGAACTTTTGTTATTGACCAAATACTTTTTTTTCCACCATAATTTGCAAATAAATTCTTCAAAAAACAGACAATGAGATTTTCTGGATTTTTTTTTCTCATTTTGTCTCTCATAGTTGAGGTATACCTATGATGAAAATTATAGGCCTCTCTCATCTTTTTAAGTGGGAGAACGTGCACAATTGGTGGCTGACTAAATACTTTTTTGCCCCACTATATATATATATATATATATATATATATATATATATATATGTGTGTGTGTGTGTATATATAAAACATTTGTTCACTGTCTTTTCAAAGAAATACCGATCAAGTGAACCGCAACCTTGGACAGAGGGAGGCTGCAGGGTGAGCTGAATGTGGCTGGCTGGACTGAAACGTGAAAGACGAAGAGAGCAATTTCTCATGTGATAATCAGAAATGGCCAGTGACAGCATTTAAGCTTCTAATCCGAGTGATAGTGAAGCATCTATAGCGCTCTTCACTGAGTGCAGGCACAAAGTGCATACAGATGTGAGGAATTTAAAGTATGATGCTATTTCTGAACAATTCTGAACGTGCCATCACAAGAGTGTCGAACAGCTTTGAAAGCTGCCTTAAATTGTATCAGATACAGATGATTCCTTACCAAGTATCAATCCATTAAAAAGTGACTGCATGGAATTGTGTCCAAGCCCAAAAGGTGTACCCAACAACTAACCTCAACTCACATGTGCACACGCAATCTGATGTCAGTTATGAGAAACTGCTAACTTTCTTTATGTGAAGGTAGTACTAGGGTGTTGTATCGTGTTAGCAAATATGAATGTAGTGAGAAGTCCAGCAAAATGACACCTTTTATTGGCTAAGATGTACTTGCCTGAAGAAGGGGCCTGAGTTGCCTCAAAAGTTTGCATATTGTAATCTTCTTAGTTAGCCAATAAAAGGTGTAATTCAAAAGCTTAAAGTTAAAATGTAACAAAACCTTTAATTGAAACACAGTACGAACGTGAGGGGCACAAGTAAAAAACAGTTCAGTTTACTTCGTAGGTGTTTGCATTTTGTCAACCACTGACCTTGTCACTTTGTACAGCTATATGAAATCCTTTTTGAAAATAAAATCATTCTTTGATGCACCGACACCGAGATTTACAGTCTGTACACCTGAACAGAATTTTGTTTTTTGATGACAAATAATTTATGCTTTGAAAGGCTGTTTGGCAATGGAGTGCTAAGTCTCATGTACAACTATGGAGTTGGCACAGATCTACTGAACAACAGGTAAAAGTTATTAGTAGCTTGACAAAAGTATCTATTTTTATGATTTATGTTAATTTTAAGTTCAGTTTACTCTACATTGACACAATGAAATAGTTTGGTGCCAACACTCCTAATAGTAAATATTTTAAAATGGCACTTTAGGCCTACTGAGTTGTGTGGTTACTCATTGAGCCATTACTTGATATAGAACCATCTCATTCTGTGAAGGGCTCTCTGCATGTGAAATTGGTTCTTTTGTGTTTTGAAAAGGTTCCTAATATGTAGAAAAAATAAGAAATCTTTAACGAATAGTAGGGCCTCTAGCAGGATACCAACAGATAAAACCTGAACTTAGCTGGTGTGATTGTGTGCTGCAAGGCTTCTTTTAAAATCATGAAGTCATTGGTATTTTATAAATCTTCTGTTATCTAGCCATGGTTATTTATCAAGCGTTTTACTGATCTAAATAAATACTCTTTCTGGAACCTTCCTGTGGATAGTTCTTGAGAGCCAAAAATGGTTCCTCTATGGCATCGCCTTGAGAAACTGCTGTGGCACGTTTTATTTTTATGAGTGAGCATAATGTTTTTAAATATTTTCCCCTTGTTCTCCTCTTCTGTCTCCCTCTTTCACTCCTTCTCGAAGTAGACAGATGAAGAATCCCATTTGTTTGTTTTTAACATTTGACAGGTTACTGCCTCAGATGAAGTATCCCTTACTGTTATTGTGTTGAGCCCTGATGCCTATCAAGTTGTGAATTTCCCCTTGGGATTAATAAAGTATCTATCTATCTATCTATCTATCTATCTATCTATCTATCTATCTATCTATCTATCTATCTATCTATCTATCTATCTATCTATCTATCTATCTATCTATCTATCTATCTATCTATCTATCTATCTATCTATCTATCTATCTATCTATCTATCTATCTATCTATCTATCTATCTATCTATCTATCTATCTCATTTTAAACTTTGACATTGCATATTTTGTCTCTCTCTCCCTCTCTCATGTTGTTTCTGTGGTATTTATCCACATACCTGCTACATACTCTCACAACACCTGCTGTTATTGTGTAGTGGCTATTCAGGTCAAGGCGACTGCTAAGGTTTTACACTATAGATTGGTTTTGTGTGGTTTCATCATTACATCTAGGTGGGAACCAAACAATGATTCACGCTCCAGGGCCACTCTTCCCACTATCTCCACCCTTGTCAGTACCTACAGTATTTTTTTTAGTTCAGTCTTTCCGGTTTTTTACAGATCCATTACTACAGTTTTGTAGGTATGATTCTTTTTTTTTTGTCTTTTTTCAACTTTTTCCTTTAATTTTCTTTTTCTCTCAAAAGAGAGCCTTCTCCTAACTAACAGAACACTTTGTGGGCAAGAAAAACACAGATGACCCCACTCTCTCTACAGAATGTGGTTCCAGTTTTAATTGCAAAAATGCCCTGGACAAGGTCAGTCCATCCCATGGCACACTCAATTGCACTCAGATAAGGTCAATTTAGAATCGCCAACTAATCTAACACATCTTGGGATGTGGGAGGAAAATCAATATACTTACATAAACATCCATTTAGATAAAAGGAGAATATGCAGATTTCACACAGCCTGTGAATGAGCTGCAGTTCAACTCTGGGATACTCGAGCTGCAGATCTATAGTGCTGATCACGGAACCATCTACTATGTATGTGATGAGAAGAGAAACTAAAGTAGCAAAAAAAAACCTTAATTGTTGTCACTTTGGTTAAGACGTGGCACTTAGTCCATTAAAATTAAAATTAAACTTATTAGCATTTTATTGAAAAGTGTGTATTTATATAATTCTATACAACACCTCAAAGCCACTTAACAGTATGTTATAATTTAGGAAATTTATATCCTACGAATGGGTGGCATGGTGGCGCAGTGGGTAGCGCTGCTGCCTCGCAGTTAGGAGCCCCGGGTTCACTTCCTGGGTCCTCCCTGCGTGGAGTTTGCATGTTCTCCCCGTGTCTGCGTGGGTTTCCTCCGGGCACTCCGGTTTTCTCCCACAGTCCAAAGACATGCAGGTTAGGCGCATTGGCGATTCTAAATTGTCCCTAGCGTGTGCTTGGAGTGTGTGTGTGTGTGTGTGTGTGTGGCCCCTTTGGTGGGCTGGCTCCCTGCCTGGGGTTTGTTTCCTGCCTTGCGCCCTGTGTTGGCTGGGATTGGCTCCAGCAGACCCCCGTGACCCTGTAGTTAGGATATAGGTTGGATGATGGATGGATATCCTACAAATGATCAGCAAAATTCTAAAGGAAACAAATCACCTCAGAAGTACAACAAGTACATCATCTTAAGGGAGTTTTTTTTTTGTTGTTGTTGTTTTTCTTGAGATTCTTAACTGTTGAGATTTTAAATTAATTTTATTTTTTTTCTACGAGCTTCTCTCGACCGGAAATCATATTACTACACCAAACATTCAAGTGCTGCTTGGTGGTGTGTTTACTGCCGCTTGGTCTTTTTACTTCAGTTTGTTTCTAGGATAGGATGGCAACAGTGTTTTAATGCCAGTGGGTTTCATTTTTTTATCTAGTCTGAATCTGGTCAGTTGTTTCCTCTAAATGAACTTTTTGTGGGCACCCTACTTTACACTGACAGCTAGTTCCTGCTGTGTGCCTGGTGTAACAGGCAAATGAAAATAACAAATTCAGAATTACTACTGTCATTTTTATAGAGGACAGTGAATTTCTTACTTGTACATCCATCCAACATTCAGTACATTGCCGCTCTATGATGAATAAAAATGTATTAAAATACAGAACTCAATTTTAATTAATGGTGCTCAACCAGTATTTAATTACAATTACACTTTTAGCACTTGGATATCTGTAAAATAAAAACAAAATACTAGAAAAATATAAAAATATTACTCACTGATTAAATACGCATCTAACTTACAGACGAGAGAGCATTTGGATGGAAACACCGTGACACTAAATCTGGGAAAAAAAGAACCACTAGATGGCACTAAATGTAAAAATACCGTAATTCTATTTTTATTGTGTAATCATCTACTGATTAACAGTTTGAAGCTCAATAGGTTTATTGGTTTATTGGGTCATTATTGTCACTTGCACATAGTAAAGTGAAATTCTTACTTGCATGAGCTAATCAACATGCCATATGTTGCCACTCACTTGTGCCATCAATACCTTAGCTTGAAACATTTGCTTCCTTACCTGGAAATAGAGACATAACAAGAAATTGAAAGAATAAAGCTTAATTATTTGTATTTTTAAATGACATGAAGAAGGTAATTGAGAATATATTTTCAAAATTGAAAAATGTTTTAAATTGCAATATCAGTTAACATTTATTTCAATAAATGGCTGTAAAATGTGCATTATTCTCTTTGTTAAGTGTTACAAGAAGCCAGAAATTATCTTGCCTGTATAAAGATTAAGACAGATAAGCACCCTGGAAAGATTGTTAGTCCACTACAGTGTACAGTAATTTATTTGATCATGTCTGCACACGCTGGGTCAGTTTAGATTTTCCATTCAATAAAGCCTCCTAAGAGTGCTTGGACCCCTATTCAGTTCCCAGCTTGGTATTTTCTGTGTTGAGCTTCTATGTTCTCCCTGTGGTTGATGGAGTTTCCTCCCATAGTCCAAAGACATGCTGATGGCTTGACTGGTGGATCTATATTTGGCCCAGTGTTAGTGTATATGGTGGTGAGACTGTACTTTATGATGGACTGGAGACTCCCATGAGTCCATTGCTGCTAGGATAGGCTCTGTTTCCTAATGACTGTATGCTGAATAATTATTGTTCAGAAAAAAGATAATAGGTAAAAGATAAAAGAACATATTTTTAGGCCTCTTTTCAAAATCATTTTATTCCTAAATTATCCGTAATCAAAAAGATAGCTCATACAGTTTGAATTTTAATAAGTGACCTTTTGATATAGTCCACCCACCAAGGGCTCAAAGCAGAATTTCCCACAGATACACCCTCAGATAATTACAGATACTGTGATTTGGATAAAACACTAGCAAATCACTGGGATATAATAATCATTTCATGGGCTTGGTAAGTTGCCAGATTCCCAAGGGTATCTATTTTTAAATGAATTTCAATATTGATACCGATGACTAAAGCTAGCTTATTAACATTCTGTACATTATCATTAATGAAAGAAAATATGCAATTCCCCCTCAACAAGTCTTAACAAATAACCAAAATCATTAATTTTGTAAAATTTAAAGCTACCAACTTTATTTGTTTCTCAATAAATAAAATGAAAAAGGCATACACAACACTTTAGTTATCAAAAATGATCATAATAGCCAACAGAGCTGGACAATGGAAATGAGGAAAAGAAATTCCTAATATGATAAATCTTGACGTCTATCCTGTCTTGTATCAATGGCAGAGGTTAGTTGCATTGCACACCCAGGCATCGACCATGAGCATTCTTTTATTTCCAAAGTCTACCACTTTAAAGTGCATTTGCTATAGGAAATTGGAGCTCGTAGAATAAGGTAATTACATCTGCGTTGGCAATAAACTGCTGTTTGCTACAGGAAAGAAAAAGTTCCTTTTATCTTGGAAGAACTGCTTGACTTCAGGATAAGATGGGCTTTCTTCCCAAGATCGCAGTTGGTAAAAGTCTTCCAGCAGTCAAACAAATGAACATCCAACAAGTTTCATGTCTTCATATGTCACTGGAATTGATCTAAGTACTTATAGAACTTGTGTAATACCTTCATAGTCATGTTTGGTCTTAAATTAATGCTAATGTTAGGGTGAATCTTTTTGGGCTATTATCAGAAAGGTATGTTTCTGTTATTATATCTCTGAAATACCTTTCTATAATTATGCATATTAAGGAAGCAGATTCCAGGTATGCTTTCTTGGAGAAAAGCTGCGGTTTTTATAATGTGTGACATGTGGTTCTGCTTCCCCTCCCTTTTCAAATGGTTGGACCTTGATTTCTAACTTTATAACATATAAGGACAAAGTTCAAATTTACAAATGGAAGATTAATATTTCTGTCTTCCAGACTGCACATTGTGCATTTCTACTATTCCTTTGTTTTGCCATTTTTTAAATAAATGTATTCAATTTTATTTAATAAACATATGTTTGAGTTTACTATTAATAAGTGGTCAGTTATTGTACTGATCTGATGATATGTCTGCTATCGTAATTGATGCTGAAGAGGTATAACTCCTTTTACTGTGGTTTCATGCAGGAACTCAGCCTCTGAGCTTCTAATTCTGAATCTTTTTATCACTTGAGTTGGAATCTATTGTCTATGAAAGCAATTTCAGCCACACAATATTGTAAAAGGGTACTAAATCACATTTTATGTACACTAATACATGTAATTACATTGTATTAGCACTGCTGTTTCAGAACATGACTCTCTATTTGAAAGATACGTAATAAACAGAATTGGATGAAGTGATCAGAAAACTTTAAAATGCTTCAACTTTCAAACTAGCTAACCAAGTCTCTGAATGTACCTGCATGTTACGTTGTGCACACATTTTCTTCTGGTGATGTTTGCTATATCACATGAAGCATTATCTGCTGGAAGGGCATTTTTAAAAAAGGACAGACTTTCGAAAACGCACCTATGGGGTGAGTTGGGACAGGAGGTTCCCAGATAGAATATTATTCTCAAGAACTCTGCAGAAAATGTGTGGTGCTGAAATTAAAATCAGTTGGGGATGTTTACATCACTTTATTAATTCCATGATTTGAGGAATTCCGGCTGATTGTGAAGACAAGAGGGAGTTGTGCCTGATACCAAACAGGAGTACCATGGTATATATAACGTGAAATTTTGTAATATTTAACAAATACTGTACATGCTAATGTATTTATTTTCCTCCTTCTGTAAATTATAAAATGTACTTATTTTGGTTGTAATTCTAATGTTTCCATTTCTTTATTACTATTTTCTTCATTCTTTTAAAAAAAAAATCTTATTTTGTCTTTGTAAAGTTTTATGCTTGTAAATGATGATCCTATACAGCACATAAAACATGTTAATATATGTACATGTTACATTTTGTAGGAAAAAGAATTGGATAATGTATTTTGTTATCAAATTTTTATTATACAAATGTATGCAAAATAATTTAAATCAACATTAAAAACACGTTGCCCACTCAACACCCACCCCATAGCCGCACATAGCCAGGAAATTATGAAAAGAGAGAAAGATCTGAATGACTCAGAGAAGGAAGGCACAGCTGCCCCCCCCAAAAAAACCAAAACAAACAAACAAGTTATGAAGATAACAAGGTGCTGATGCTATCCATAGGACTACATACAAGTCACACACAGGACCAATATGAAATACTGATTTTTCAAGCAAAATAAAGGTTATAGAAGAAAGACTTTATGAAAATGAAGTACAGAGAATCAAGGGATTTACAACAACATACTAATGCTAACTGTATGGCAATTTTATCCAAAAGAGGACTGTCTCTTCTGTAAAGAAGAAAGAAAGAGAGTAGATGTTGTGATTCACTCAGCCAGGCACTGCAGACAGGATGTAAAGGCCCTCTCCTGCTGGTTTCTATAGGGCAGACAAGACTGGTAGACTACCTCCTGGTGGTCCCTATAGGGCAAACGAAACAGGCACAGCATCTCCTGTTGCTCACCACAGGGCAGATGAGACAGACAGACTACCTCCTGGTGGTCCCCAGAGGGTAGATGAGACAGGTAGACCTCCTCTAGGTGGTCTCTATAAGCCAGGCAGGAAAGGTAAACCACTTTCTGGTGGTCCCCACATGATAGATGGGAAAGGCAGACCAACTCCCAGTGGTCCCATAAGGGCAGATGATACCACCAGGTGGCCACCACCTCCTGGCAATCCCAGCAAAATAAGTGAGACAGGTTGGGCACCACCCAGCAGGGATGACAGAGTTGAGACATATAAACTGAGAGGTGTGTTTATATAAGTCTTATCCTCCTCTTTGTGGTCCTCAGAGTGTAGTGAAATGGCAGCAGCAATCTGCCCACACCCTGACAACTGTTGCTCAGATGTGTCCCCTTCTGGGGTCACAGACAGCAACTCGGACACAACCCATTCTGGGGACACATGCAATACAATAAACACATGAGCTGAAGTCTCAGGTTGAATATTAGAGACAGACTCAAATAACTCTGTTCTGCACCATGGCCGAAAATAAGATGGGAGGCTAAAATACAAGGCAATCAGAGCAGGAGTAGGTGGATCCTTAATTATACAAGCATATAGAGGCATAGGGGATTCAGAAAAGACTGAAGCAAAAACTGGAGATGGCGCGTCAAATGATACAACAGAAAAAAATGGAGTGGAAGGCACAGTAAATAAAATCTGAGGCAGTGAAAACAAACATGGGCGCCTTAATGGAGGTGGAAGAAGACAACACAATTGTTGGTTAGATGGCAGAAACAAAATACCTGGCTGTGGGTAATCCAATAATAGGAGCAATGCATACTGGCATTGGTTGCTCAAAGCACTCTGTGGCAAACACAGGAGAATTTGGATTGGTTTTTCTGCTCCTTTCAATGACCCCAGACTTGACTTATTTGTTCACCAGATGCTGCATATTTGCTTGGCACAAAGCAGCATAAACAGGTAAATAAAAAAGGCATAATCTTCTTCCAAATCTATAATTCTTTCCAAAATAAATGAGGCCTCCACTAATTTATCCATTTTCTCCTGAACATGGTTATATGTATGAATTGGAACTATAAGTGGCTAAGGAGTCATTCAAAGCATCACAATTTTTGCAAAAAAATCATCAGCTTCTTCTTATGACTTCTGCACAAAGCACAACCAACTTTGAATAGAGTTACTCTATTTTATTTATATTTTTATTTATATCTATTTTTTTATTTTTTGTTGGGTGGTCCATTCTGTTGTGATTCACTCATGCAAAAGTCAGGAATGGTCAAAAAATGGTCAGGAAAACAGGCCAGGAAATTACCCAGGAAAGTGTGAGGCTTAAGGATAGAAGACTTTAAGTTAAAAGCAAAAAAGTCTTAAAAAACACAAACACACGTTAAAGGAACCTGCCAGTACCCTTTTGTCATGTCCAGTGTGGTCAAATATCGAGCCTGCCCAAGCCTCTCAAGGAGGTCATCCACTCGTGGCATTGGATAGGCATCAAATTGGGAGACTTGATTAAGCTGACAGAAGTCATTGCAAAACCTCCAGCTCCCGTCAGGCTTACCGACCAGCACAATGGGACTGGACCAGGGACTATAACTTTCCTCAATCACACCTAGTTCCAGCATGCTCTTGATCTCAAGCTCCACTTCACCCCTTTTTGCCTTGGGAAGATGATATGGGCGTTTTCGGACAATAACCCCAGGCTCTGTCACAATGTTGTGCTCAACCAGAGAGGTCCTTCCAGGGTTCTCACTGACTACCTCCCGAACGGACCAGATAACTGTTTCCAGCTCCTGCCATTGTCTCGGACTTAAATCCGCACCGAAGTTAAGGCTAGCCGTGTGAGCGAAGAGTGAGCGGGGCTGGCCGGAGGAGGGATCGGGATCCCTGTCCTTCCACGGTTTCAGCAGGTTCACATGATAAACCCGCTCCCTCGGCCGACGATTGGGTTGACTCACCAAATAGTCGACGAGCCCCTTCCTCTCCTTAACTTCGTAGGGCCCTTTCCAATGGGCAAGCAACTTAGAGTGGGAGGTAGGCACTAGGACCATGACACGATCTCCCGGGTGGAACTCCCGGAGAGACGTGCCGCAGTTGTAATAATGGACCTGTGCTGCTTGGGCCTCTTCCATGTGACTTTTAAGGGGGGGCAGAATCTTTCCAAATCTATCGCGTAATTGCGTGATATACTCTAGTATGTTTGTAGAGGGAAGAGCCTCTTCTTCCCATCCTTCTTTTAGGATATCTAATATGCCCCAAAGTTGTCGCCTATACAGTAATTCAAAAGGGGAGAACCCCGTGGAGGCTTGTGGGACTTCCCGATATGCAAAAAGGATGAGGGGGAGGAGCTGATCTCAATTCCTTCCATCCTTGCTGACCACCTTGCGCAGCATTTGTTTGAGAGTCTGATTGAACCTCTCCACTAAACCGTTGGTTTGAGGATGATACACCGCGGCCTTTAAATGCTTTATTTTCAGTAACCTGGCAGTCTCCTTGAACGTCTCCAAGGTGAAAGGTGTCCCCTGGTCCGTCAAGACTTCCTTGGGGATACCCACGCGCGCAAAGACCCCTAGTAATTCCCGTGTGATGTCTTTAGAAGTGGCTGAGTGCAACGGAACAGCTTTGGGGTATTTGGTAGCATAATCCACGAGGACTAGGATGTACTTGTGTCCTCGGGCTGAGGGCTCTAGAGGTCCGACTATATCGACCCCAATTCGATGGAAGGGAATGTCAATCAGGGGAATAGGAACGAGAGGAGCACGGTCCTTTCTTGGAATTTGTCACAATTGACACTCCGGGCAGGAAGCGCAAAAGCGATGAACCTCCTCATTGATTCCCGGCCAGTAGAAACGGAGCTTGATCCGCTCCAGGGTTTTTTCGGTGCCCAAGTGGCCACCTAGGAGGTGGGCGTGTGCTAACTCACAGACCTGCCACCGGAAGGTTCGCGGGATTAGCAATAGCCTTCTCTCCTGCCCGTCATGCATTGCTACGCGATAGAGAAGGTCGTTGTCTAACACAAAGTGAGGACCCTGTGGCATTGACTGGTTAGTGCGCTGGCCGTTGACTAGGACCACTGCATTTTTTGCAAATTTCAGGGAATCGTCACTCCACTGCTTCCTTTTAAAGGAAGCCGGCATCTCTCTAAATTGGAACCGTAAAAGGGAGAGAGGGTCTGAACCGACCTCAAGGGGCGTGGTTTCCTCCCGCTCCACCGCGGCGCTGGTGGATGACGTGTCGGCACGCGACGGCCCGGGAGTTGCCACATCACTCAGGGCGGCCGCTTCGTCTTTCTCTGCCGGCTGATTACACGGCGCGAAGGCAGCTTGAGACGGCTCATCCCCGTCCATAACTAGGCCCAAGTTAACCCCAGGAGTGGTATGTGTCTCACCGCTTTTGATATTAGACCAGTCCCGCCCTAGTATCACTGGGTGTGGAGGATCAGGGAGGATCGCCATGGTTAATTTCTGAACTGATGCTCCGTAACTGATGACACAAGCGGCGGTCCTGTACCAGCGGGTTTCTCTGTGGACACAGGTTATACTGGTCTTAAATTTCAACCACTGTTGCGGTAGCACAAATCGGCGGGCAACAATGGAAATGTTGCTACCGGAATCGAACAGAGCAGAAGTTTTATACCTGTTAACGATCACCACGCATGTGTGTGGGACCGCCAACGGGTTTGTCAGAGCACTCCAACCCCTCTTCCCCCTCCACCTGCATTCCACCTCATTCCCAAGCGGTTTGCACGCCCGCGACTTTGGGGACGTCGGCACAAGCTCTGGGTTGTACGGGTTGGGGGCTAGGTTTTGGGACGTACTCCAGTTGAGTTCAACCAAGGGATGGTTCAGCTCCCCCAGATTGTGAAGCCATCCTTTGTCTTTCTACGAGCTCTATGAGCTCTGCCATGTTTCTGAACTGTTTACCCCAGACCGGCTGGGTGAACCCCCGGGGTAGTGTGTCCAGAAGCAGATAGCAAGCCATCTGCTCTATTACATGTGAGGGCTTGTTTTCCTGTGGCCATAGCCACTGCCCTACCTTTGCCCATAAGGACCAGGCTTGTTGAGGGGTCGGCCGCTCTGGGTCGAACCTCCAGTTTTTCAGGCTACTCACCTGCCAGTCTGGGGCACCCCTAGGTGGAAATAGGGGCTCTGGCTTCACAGGGAGGCGGGCACTCTCCTCAGAGAGAGCATAAACAGCTCTCTTTGCCTTCTCCTTCCGAAGCAGCCCAATTCTGTGAGCCCCTCCCGCACACTCCCTGGCCTGCCTAGGTTGCTTAGTGGAGCATGCTGGGGGCAGAGCCTGTACTGGGCCACTCTGAAACACGGGACACCCTCCCCACCTGGAAACTGGCCCGGTACGCTCCCACCTGGATGTGTTGTAGGTCCTGTCCCCTTCTCTTCCAGGACATCTCGATCCTAATGGCTACGCCAATGTCACAAAAACAAGACATAATCACATAAAAGTTTGGGGCAGCCACCCATATAATTTGGTATCCTAGCTGCAAAGTTGTTTTTTTCAAAATATACAGCACTGATGTGCATACAACAGAGTCCAAAACAAGACTGAGGGAATAGGGAAAAGGGGCAGGCTTTTAAAGGGGAAGACAGGAAGTGAGGTCATAAGGATCGGGCCCATGTTCTTCAGCCATTGGTTCGAGCCCGGACGTGACATCACAGGGGCTGGAGCCAGTAAGGTCTCCTTCCAAGTGACATCAAGAGAGTCAGATGGAATCTCCCAGGAATGGTCTACAGGAAAGGGAGAAAAAGAGTCAGTGCACTCTGCCACATCCCGGCATGCCTCAGAACTGCCTTCACTCAAGCCCTTTAGCTGCCTCCCACGTGTGTGACAACAGTATCTCAGCCAGGTTTCCTCCTCTGGCTGGGGTTCAAAGTTCTTTGTTGAGACATTTACACTATTTTTGCTAATGTTATTTTTCTTAATTATCTGCTGTATTTTCTTTGCTTGTGTTATTTTCCACGTGTTTTTGGTGTAGTTCTCCTAAGAGGTGGAACCACCTGCCAGTCAGCACCAGGAGCTGCCCTCCTGCTGGTTCAATGTGAATGTGCTAGGGAGTTTAGTTGAGTTTATTGTTATTCTTTTATGTATTGGATTCTGGATTTCTGACCTCCTGCTCTGTCTTTTGACCTTTCTTTGTTAGACTTTGTTCACCTTAGATTGACTTGCTGGCAACTCCATTATGTCTTCACAATGTAACAGAACATTTTTTTGTAAAAATAAACTTTTTATTTTATCAGTAATGTTTGTCCTTATTACTAGCTGGGGTTTGGCGGTGAATCCTCCCCACTGGGCTTTTTTGGAAGTGCTTTTGGGACTTATTTGCTTTGGGACTTCCAGTTCACAACAGGCCCAAGGGACTGCAATTCTCGTAAGCCATTATAAGACTGGGAGCAGTCCCTCAATGGTGAGTGACAGGTGGCCCCGCCTCTTGAGGCACAACCCATAAAACACAAGGAATATAACAAAGGCATACATACAATGAAAAAATCAAATATAAACAATAATGCAAATAATAAATAAAATAACATTTAACAAAACAAAAGGATCAAAAATGAACAAAACAGAAGACAAGAATTTATGACCCATCTGGCATAGATGAACCCTGGTTGAAATACTACAGTATAAAGGCCCAGGAGAATGAAAACTTGAGGACCAAAAGAGATGTCATGAGAGAAGATAGATGAAAGAAACTGTAATACAGCTTTTGTGGAACATTGCAAATAAATGTGTAAAAAGGTGTCTAGGGAATTAGAAGAACAAAGAAAGCAACGGGATTGTCGGACATGCCCATAACAAAACATTTACGGGGGTTTCAGATACAAATAATGTACATGTACAAATGATGTAATGTTGATTAGAGTTTTTGGATGCTGAAGTAATGTTTTTGAATATCAAGGCCCACTTAAAAGATCATGCCCCCAAGCTGATTGAATAGGCAAGGTCTTAGCAGCAGCTTTGCATGAAATGGCACATGCCTCAGAAACAGGCTTCATCTTGGAGGACAAAGAGGGAAAGAAGATTAAAGAGGGTGAGAAGAGAGTAGATAAGACAAAGACATACCAAAAGATCTGACAACAGAGCAGAACTGAAGATAAAAGGGAAAAGAAAATGGAATAGAAAATATGGACAGCAGTGATGGGTGCTTTCGTAGCCCTAAACAGTCAAAAATATTACCAGGAGTATTGATGCCATGTTGTGGCAAGTCCCAGAAATAAATTAGATTTTTTTTCTGTACGAAGAATAGGTTTACTAAAGATGAGGCTGTGGGAGAGTACGCTTTGACAGGAGCCTAAGTATTTTTCTACCTTGAGCCAAACAATAGGTGCATATGAAATTGTTGTATTAATTTCAAAGAGGTAAAGGAAGGAAGTAAAAGGGATCTAGGACAGTAATTTTATAAGCATTCAGGACTTCCAAGGAATTAAATAAGTGAGATGTTTCTGAGAAAGAGTACGATGTTATCAACAAATAAATATATTTTGTTGATGGTTACTGTGAAACATTTTTGGGAAAGGAGAAAGTGGTCAGCTGTTTCTAGCAGCTGAAGGAGATGAATAGAGTGTTTTGGTCATGTTGATATAAACTAAGCAGACCCCAACTGAATCAGAACCTACCATAGAAAATTCTAGATCAAACAACAAAACAACTTTGCTGCATCTTGAGTAAGTGCAGCTAGAGCCTATGGAAGATTAGGAGCAGCATCAGTGATACGTTAAACACACCAGAATTCCTTATTCTGCTTACTATCAATAACGGAATAATGGATATTTCTGAATTACATAACGCGTCTTTGTGTTTTTATATTCTCACTGAAGCTTATCAGTTTCCAGACTCATTACTTTGTTTTGATACAGTAGTACAGTGCTTAGTACTGCAGTCTCATGGGTCAGTTATCATGAAATTGAAACCTGGCTGCTGTCTGTGGAGTTTACATGATCTTACTCTGTCTTGTTTTTTTTCTCCAGGCATCCATCCACATTCCAAAGAAGTTCATGTCTGGTTTATTGGTGATTCAAAACTTGTGTTGGTGTGTGTTTGAGTGGGCTCTGCATGTTGGGTTGAGCAAGTTTGCAGATATTGTGTGGTTTTCTTCACATCAATGAAATGTTTTTATATTTAGCTATGGAAATATGCATATGCAATAATCTGTATACTTCACACATTAACTGATGATTAAATTGAATTTAACTGAAGCTAAATCCACTGTTTCAGCTGAACTGGTACATGTCTTACTCTTTATTTGACCTGTAAGAGAACCTGCAGAAAAAGATGACTCGGAACTTGTCATATTTTACCAGGCTCCATATTTTATTATCTGTCCTTTAGTAAAGTAATTTCATAATCAGATGCTGCCTCACTGATCCAGCATTCGTGATCGATATCTTGTGGCCATTTGTTGTCTGTGTGGGTTTTATACACCTCTCTGTGTCTGTTTGGGTTTTTCTTCTTTGTCTCCTGGTTTTTATTCTTACATTCCCAAGGACATGCAGGTTTGATTAATTAGCCCCCGGTGAGTATTGGTGTGGGCTGAGTTGGACTGCTGCCTATCCAAGTTTAATTCCTGTCTCATGCCCAGTAACACTGGGTTATGTTACAAACCTTGTAGCCCTGAATTGGATTAAGTGAGGTATAGAATGTTATGTTATGTTTTTTATACACAATAACCTTTTTAGCACATTTATTGTTTATACAAATTTGTATTTCTTTTATTATTATACATTAATTTATATTAATTTATGTATATGTCCTAGGTAGTGATATTATTTTAACTTTCACCTCGTAACGGTTTATACTTGGATTGAATGTATGCTAATCATCACTGCATCAAATTAACTGAGGAAGAAACACCATGTAGTATTCACAAAGCCAGACAAGTGTATGATGAACCTCATGCAGTGGTGTGAACTCTGAAATTAATTTAAGTATATCATGATTGAGTTTTGGACATTTGATCTACCACCTGTTTCTGGTTCTTGTTTAGTTGATTCTTCAGAGTATTTTTTTGCTAAAATTTAATCAGGTTATTAGCTTGAATGAGATGGCATACCATTTTTTTCTGCAGAACTGTATGTACAGTGCATCCGGAAAGTATTCACAGCGCATCACTTTTTCCACATTTTGTTATGTTACAGCCTTATTCCAAAATAGATTAAATTCATTTTTTTCCTCAGAATTCTACACACAACACCCCATAATGACAACATGAAAAACGTTTACTTGAGATTTTTGCAAATTTATTTAAAATAAAAAAATGGAGAAATCACATGTACATAAGTATTCACAGCCTTTGCTCAATACTTTGTCGATGCACCTTTGGCAGCAATTACAGCCTCAAGTCTTTTTGAATATGATGCCACAAGCTTGGCACACCTATCCTTGGCCAGTTTCGCCCATTCCTCTTTGCAGCACCTCTCAAGCTCCATCAGGTTGGATGGGAAGCGTCAGTGCACAGCCATTTTAAGATCTCTCCAGAGATGTTCAATCGGATTCAAGTCTTGGCTCTGGCAGGCCGACTCAAGGACATTCACAGAGTTGTCCTGAAGCCACTCCTTTGATATCTTGGCTGTGTGCTTAGGGTCGTTGTCCTGCTGAAAGATGAACCGTCGCTCCAGTCTGAGGTCAAGAGCACTCTGGAGCAGATTTTCATCCAAGATGTCTCTGTACATTGCTGCAGTCATCTTTCCTTTATCCTGACTAGTCTCCCAGTTCCTGCCGCTGAAAAACATCCCCACAGCATGATGCTGCCACCACCATGCTTCACTGTAGGGATGGTGCCAGGTTTCCTCCAAACGTGATGCCTGGCATTCACACCAAAGAGTTTAATCTTTGTCTCATCAGACCAGAGAATTTTCTTTCTCATGGTCTGAGAGTTCTTCAGGCGCCTTTTGGCAAATTCCAGGCGGGCTGCCATGTGCCTTTTACTAAGGAGTTGCTTCCGTCTGGCCACTCTACCATACAGGCCTGATTGGTGGATTGCTGCAGAGATGGTTGTCCTTCTGGAAGGTTCTCCTTTCTCCACAGAGGACCTCTGGAGCTCTGACAGAGTGACCATCGGGTTCTTGGTCACCTCCCTGACTAAGGCCCTTCTCCCCCGATCATTTAGTTTAGATGGCCGGCCAGCTCTAGGAAGAGTCCTGGTGGTTTCGAACTTCTTCCACTTACGGATGATGGAGGCCACTGTGCTCATTGGGACCTTCAAAGCAGCAGAAACTTTTCTGTAACCTTCCCCAGATTTGTGCCTCGAGACAATCCTGTCTTGGAGGTCTTCAGACAATTCCTTTAACTTCATGCTTGGTTTGTGCTCTGACATGAACTGTCAACTGTGGGACCTTATATAGACAGGTGTGTGCCTTTCCAAATCATGTCCAATCAACTGAATTTACCACAGGTGGACTCCAATTAAGCTGCAGAAACATCTCAAGGATGATCAGGGGAAACAGGATGCACCTGAGCTCAATTTTGAGCTTCATGGAAAAGGCTGTAAATACTTATGTACATGTGGTTTCTCAATTTTTTTATTTTTAATAAATTTGCAAAAATCTCAAGTAAACTTTTTTCACATTGCCATTATGGGGTGTTGTGTGTAGAATTCTGAGGAAAAAAATGAATTTAATCCATTTTGGAATAAGGCCGTAACATAACAAAATGTGGAAAAAGTGATGCACTGTGAATACTTTCCGGATGCACTGTATTTTGTAGTTAAAGGCTGAAGTTAATTTTGGATGGAATTCTATATGAAAGATTTGAGTTAGTACAATTAACTACTTACTACAAAAGTAAAAAAAAAAGAAAATAAGGAAATGGCACACGCAGATTGAAATTTGATTTTTGAATGTCAATCATGGGATGCTGGAATAGAGATCCAAGACTAAGCTGCTGGCTGCTGCTGTTGCAACTCCATCAATGGTATGGACATTCTGGAACCGAACATGGATTTTGAGAATTGGAAATCTTTTCAAACACTCGGGGGGCTGACAATAGAATTTCACAGCACTATTACACACTATTAAGGGAGAGGTTCTGGGTTTGACTGGCATTGTACCCTTTCCTTATTTTATTTGCTTTTCCACTGCCACACTATTCACATGACTCAGTCTCTGAGGGCTAACTTTGTCATAATTTTTATGTATACAGAACTGTTATTTTAAATTAACACCTTCTCAAAGACAAACTTACATGAGCAGTTAGTTTACTGGCACATTGTTCAATACACATTAGTTTTAATGGACATAAATTACAGTCACCTCTTAAAAAATTCTGATCAGTGAGTGAAAGAAGCTCATTTCAGCTCATTATTTGAAGCACTACTATTAGTCTGACTTTTGTATGCCAAAATGTGTCACGTCTGGTGCACATATACATCATCTTTTCCAGAAAGCGTACAAACTAACTTAGCTCAAGGTGGTAAACACTTTACCAAAGATTTAACGTGATCAGTAAATTTGTATTCATATTCTTATAAATGGAGCACAAACAGTTAAAAGAAACCGTGTTCTGTAAAGAGCAGCTCTTTAACTAGTAGGACACACTCCCTCTCTAATAAACTGCTGATAAAATTTACTTGTACTGTATCTATCTTATCTAGATGTCTTTTTACAGTTTTTATCTTTTTAATGCTTTCTATTCGACTGTGTCTGCAGATATAATTTCCAGCAGATGCTTCATCCCCAACCTTCATTTCTCACAAAAAAAAAAAAGATTTCTTTTTTGCAAAGATCTTGTAGGCATCCAGGTGGAAAACTCCAGAAAACATAACCTTTAAGCACTGGTTGATGAAATTGTTTAATATGCCTCTCCTGGAGCTCTGCTCTGCCAGAATTAATAATTCCTCCTCCAGAACACTTCAGCGCAGCTCCTCCGTCACCTCTGACTTAAGGCTATTTTCGCAGTAATCCCTTCCACCTTCCCATAGCTAATTTTAACTTCCAGTGCCAGGCTACTGATTTGAGTAGTTGCTGATGGAAAAGATTTGGCTTTGGTCTTTGTGGTGTTACACAGTACTGTAGGTGATTTTTTTATTAGTATTTTTTCCTATCATTTTATTCTTTTCCTGTAGTATGTGAATTAAGAAGAGGTCGGTGGTTTGTGCTGTTTCCACTTTTTCTTATTGTATGTATACACTTACATTGAATGTAGCCTTATTAATTTTTTTTTAAATTTACTTAAAAGATATTTTCAGTAAAAATAGTGAAAATCAATACCTGACCTTGGACTTTGGTGAGAAGCTTAATTTAAGATGTCAAAGTTGTTAGATCTTATTTAATGAAATGCTAGTCATTAATAAACCAATCAGTAGAGATCTACATTATCACATGAGTTGACACCTACTTCCTTATATGTTTACATAGATTTATAAGATATAGTCACAAGTACAGAGTACAGTGAAATCTTTACTTGCATGGGTTAATCAATATGCAACACGTCACCATTCTCCAGTGCCATGATTAGTGGAAAAATGTTATTTCCTAGCTGGAAGTGCTGTGTAGGTCTTTGTACAGAGGGTGCATTTTTCTCTTCAAGTGATCTTTTACAGTATGGGTCTCTATTTCCAGCCCTGGCTTGTGCTTCAGGTTTTCATTCTAACCCTTTTCTTAAAAAATAAGAAGAAATTAACTTAAATTCTCTTTATTTTAATTGCCTTATTTTTTTAAAATTCAATACTCAGAGTTGCTTCATTTTTGCCCTAAGGTTTTGCAGATTCATGCTGCATATCGGGTTGGGCTGCCATACCATGAAATCTAACAGACACTTCCTTTTTTCAGCTTCTTCTAGTTTTTGCGAAAGTGGTAGCATTTTAAAGTAAGAAGTGGGAATGAGTGCCTTGACTCAACTACCTTTCGATCATACAAGCTTATAGTGTAAAATGCTCAGGAGGGGCTGTCAGCCAGTTGACCGAGGTCTCCAGGATTGTGCCTGATGTTATCTTTTGACTTTATTATGACTGACTGTGGACCTAGCAGAGGTTTATTTTCTCCAGGAACGCTACTGTCTGGAGTTTATGTTTTTATCTCTGTTGTCAGCTGGCCATAGTTCAATGACTATGTTTATGTACAGATATTATTATTGTCCTTATTATAGTATTATTGTCCTTAGGGACAAGCTGACAGAGATGGGAGTAGATTCATACCTGGTGGCATGGATTGTGAACTATCTTACAGACAGACCTCAGTATGTGCATCTCGGGAACTGCAGGTCTGACATTGTGATCAGCAACACAGGAGCACTGCAGGGGACTGTGCTTTCTCCGGTCCTGTTCAGCCTATATACATCGGACTTCCAATACAACTCGGAGTCCTGCCACGTGCAAAAGTTCGCTGACAACACTACTATCGTGAGCTGCATCAGGAGTGGGCAGGAGGAGGAGTATAGGAAACTAATAAAGGACTTTGTTAAATGGTGCGAAAAAAACCACTTACACCTGAACACAAGCAAAATCAAGGAGCTGGTGGTGGATTTTAGGAGGCCCAGGCCTCTCCTGGACCCAGAGACTATCAGAGGTGACTGTGTGCAGAGGGTGCAGACCTATAAATACCTGGGAGTGCAGCTGGATGATAAATTAGACTGGACTGCCAATACTGATGCTCTGTGCAAGAGAGGACAGAGCCGACTATACTTCCGTAGAAGGCTGGCGTCCTCCAACATCTGCAATAAGATGCTGCAGATGTTCTATCAGACGGTTGTGGCGAGTGCCCTCTTCTACGCGGTGGTCTGCTGGGAAGGCAGCATAAAGAAAAAGGACGCCTCACGCCTGGACAAACTGGTGAGGAAGGCAGGCTCTATTGTAGGCATGGAGCTGGACAGTTTGACATCCGTGGCAGAGCGACTGGCGTTGAGCAGGCTCCTGTCAATCATGGAGAATCCACTGCATCCACTAAACAGTGTCATCTCCAGACAGAAGAGCAGCTTCAGCGATAGACTGTTGGCACTGTCCTGTTCCACTGACAGACTGAGGAGATCGTTCCTCCCCCACACTATGCGAGTCTTCAATTCCACCCGGGGGGGGGGGAGGGGGGTAAACGTTAACATTATACAAAGTAATTGTCTGTTATACCTGCGTTTTTATCACTTTTTAACTTATTGTTTTGTATCAGTATGCTGCTGCTGGAGTATGTGAATTTCCCCTTGGGATTAATAAAGTATCTATCTATCTATCTATCTATCTATCTATCTATCTATCTATCTATCTATCTATCTATCTATCTATCTATCTATCTATCTATCTATCTATCTATCTATCTATCTATCTATCTATCTATCTATCTATCTATCTATCTATCTATCTATCTATCTATCTATTCTTAGCATCTGTTTAAGGATCAAGGTGATTAATTAAACCAATAAATCACTCTTTGAGTAATATACAAATGTCTTAAAATGTTTGCCACCAAAAATATGCTATTTAAATGTTTCTGGTATAAGGTGATGGATGGATGGATGGTGATACCTGCTCCACCTGTGTACACACTCCTACTAACTCCCAGGTGATCGCTTTGCAGTCAATTAGACTGTTAATACAATACAATTTATTTTTGTATAGCCCAAAATCACACAAGAAGTGGCACAATGGGCTTTAACAGGCCCTGCCTCTTGACAGCCCCCCTGCCTTGACTCTCTAAGAAGACAAGGAAAAACTCCCAAAAAAAACCCTAGTAGGGAAAAAAATGGAAGAAACCTTGGGAAAGGCAGTTCAAAGAAAGACCCCTTTCCAGGTAGGTTGGGCGTGCAGTGGGTGTCAAAAAGAAGGGGGTCAATACAATACAATACACAGAACAGAACAAATCCTCAATACAGCATAATAGTAAAATAAAAATATTACATGTACAGAGCAGAATTTAACTGTAAATGATATCACATAATATGATTTGGATTTGTTCAGAGTCCTGGAGATAGCCATCAAGATACCTCCCCCAATCGGCTATTCCACAGCTGAGACAGTGCTGGGCCAGTCAATCCAATGAAAGGACCCCTCTAACCGATGATTCCTGTGATCCTCCATCAGAGATGACTTTACCTTAGGCAGGCAAAACAACTTGGCAGGTGGGCAGTGGCACCAAGTGCCACATTTGAGTACCGAGAAGAGAAACAGAATAGGTGACGGTTAGTAACAAATTCTAACTATCATATTACTTATGTTTTAGTGCTAATAACCAACAACAGAGATGCAGTCTGTACAGTTATTCAGCAGCTCTAGTCAGGATATGCTAAACTGAAGCAGTGAGTCTTTAGCCGGGATTTAAAAGCGTGAGACTGAAGGGGCATCTCTTACAGTAGCAGGCAGACCATTCCACAGTTTAGGGGCCCTGTAACTAAAAGCTTGACCTCCCACTGTTATTTATTAATCTTTGGAATCATAAGCATAACAGCATCTTGAGATCTTAATGTGCACTCTGGTTTGTAAATCATGATAAGTTCAGACAAGTAAGACGGACATTGGCCATTTAAGGCTTTATATGTTAAAAGGAGGATTTTGAAATCTGCCCTAAACTTAACCGGGAGACAGTGTAAGTATTTAAGAACTGGAGTTATGTGTTTGTATTTTTTTCTCCTTGTAATAATTCTTACAGGAGCATTTTGGATTAACTGGAGGCTGTATAAAGAACAATTTGAACATCCACTAAACACAGCATTGCAGTAGTCAATCCTAATAGAAATAAATGCATAATTAATTTCTCAGAATCCTGTTTATTTAGAAAGCGCCTTAATTTCCCAACATTTTTAAGATGGAAGAAACATGATATAGACAACTAATCACTAATGTAATGTGCGCTTTAAATGACATGCTAGAGTCAAAGATAACTCCAAATGAATTTACAGGTTTTTGATTTATTTCATATTTTATCACTTTTTTGGATTTTCTATGGTTTTTAGAATGTTCTGAATTCAATTAAATTCTGATTTCATGCTTTTGATTTTGTCATTGGTGCATTTTATTTATTGTGGGCTCTGCTATTTTGAGAGATATGCTGTCAATAACAGAATCATGTTGCAACCTCGTAAACCCAAGAAATTGAATTATGTAACATTATCTTCCTGAGGGATTGGATCCCTGCCCTCTCCTTGCATTTTGGCACTATAATCATATCCTTCCCATCAATTTTAACTATTTTGAAAACCAAATATTTTGATATATAAAATTAAAATTTTATTATTTGATGATAAGCAAAAATGTGATAACAACAGAGTGATACTATAGAACAAGCTGTATCAATTTCAGTCTTGCAGTATTCATCATTTTCTACTATCATTTATAAGGATATAATGCCAAAACTGCATTTTTGAGTAATATGTTTTAAAACAGTTTTTAGTGCCCGAAGCAATGAACAAGAACACTTCACATGAATTTCACCATCTTCCGATCAATCGCCACACGTCTCACCTTCAACCATGGGGCTCTCGCTTCTGCTGTCATGTGTCTGAACTTCCTCAGGTGCAGTACAAACCATTCCACGGAGAGTGACAGGTGGGGAGTTTAACTGGGGTGGTACACTTGTCACACCATAATGCAGATGTCCTAAGGTGAGCTCTGGGAGGAAAGAAACCTTCCATGAAGCAAAAGAGCAAAAGCTCTCTTTGACTGCTTGTACTTCTCTGTGCATACATGTACTAAGTATCATTTACTTTTTGAAACCTTTTAGAAAAAACAAATCTGACCTGTAGTTAATAAAACAGCAGTGAAAATTGTCGAAGTAACATAACTGCATAACTGGAAAGCAGTATTTTGTGCGTGTAGTCTAATATAGTGAAGGCCTGTATTCTGGCCAGCTGGGTAATGACAGCAGAGGGATGTAGCAGCCTTTCAAAAATATGCCTCTATGGCATTGGACTCCAAGATTTATAAAGCAGAATAGCATAACAGTAGCATAGTGGTAACAGATATGCATAGGCCATTATTATGGCCAACACGGTTATTACAATAGATAGACAGGCTGGTATAACATCCTTTGGGGTATATACCAAAAACCAATCTGCCGGGTTCAATAGGTTAAGATGATGGTGCACCTTAACTCAGAAACTCAGTCTTTCTTTTACCTCGTAGCATTGGAAGAGTTGAAAGCTGCAGAAATTGTGTCACTGGGTCCCATTTGAAATGTTGTTCTCCAATCTGCGTGCACCCTTAAATGATATCCCACAAAAAAGTTTTCATGGTCACGTATTTTTACATATATATATATATATATATATATATATATACATATTAATAAAAGGCAAAGCCCTCACTGACTGACTGACTGACTGACTGACTGACTGACTGACTGACTGACTGACTGACTCACTCATCACTAATTCTCGAACTTCCCGTGTAGGTGGAAGGCTGAAATTTGGCAGGCTCATTCCTTACAGCTTACTTACAAAAGTTAGGCAGGTTTCATTTCGAAATTCTACGCGTAATGGTCCTAACTGGAACATATTTTTTGTCCATATACTCTAATGAAGGAGGCGGAGTCACGTATCGCGTCATCACGCCTCCTACGTAATCACGTGAACTAAAAACAAGGAAGAGATTTACAGCACGAGTCAAACGCGGGAACGAAGGTAAATGATGTTAATTTTTGACTGTCTTTTAATACTGTGTAAGCATACATATTAACACATGTGCAATTAAACGTGTGCATTTACGGGGTGATTTCTCAGGCTTAAAAGCTCGCCTTTTATCAAACGCGGGAACAAAGGTAACTGACGTTGTTCACTGTCTTTTAATACTGTGTAACCATACATATTAACACATGTGCAATTAAACGTGTGCATTTACGGGGTGATTTCTCAGGCTTAAAAGCTCGCCTTTTACTAAAAAGGTAAATGCAAAACTATTTTCAATCATTCTATGATCTGCTTCTCACAACTGAAGGCACCGTGGCTGATGTTACGTCACTTGCTGTCCAACCATAAGCGTTACCTGGTAGGTAACCGGACACTCTCTTCACTCCCTTTCGGGAATCGAACCTCTGAGGTTTTCTTTTGTTCTTAATTAAAATTTAAAAGCAATACTTCACCGCTGCTAAGCCCCTCTAGCGCTGACATCCCAGGTTCGATTACCGTAAGCAAGTGCAGTGAGTGTGTAATTACATTCACGGCATTCGTAGTCTGATTCACAATCTGATTGTATGGGTGGTTACCTACCAGGTAACGCTTATACTTGGCCACCAAGTCAGGTCGAAGTGATCACTCGAGTAAAGGCAGCTTCACAAAAAAACAGATCCTTAACAAACTGTTATTAGTATATTTTCCCTCAATTTAAAAACGTTTTATTTTCTTCTTAATAAAAATTTAAAAGCGGTACTTCGCCGGTGCGAAGCACGTGGATTTGACCGACTGACACATACAGACATATTCATGAGTGCAGGTACTTCGGAAAGAAAGCACCGTGTAAACCTAAAGTTTAAATTAAGTTCATAGACCTACAAAAGGTTGCCATTCATTTGAGGCAAGATTGCTTTTCTTCTGTACAACTATACGTTGCATTCTCAAGAGTGTGCTTGCACGGCTTCGGATATAGATATATATATATATATATGTCTATATATAAATATGTAAGCTTATAAGTACTGCCTTACTTCTCTTTAAGAAAGAAAGATGTAATGATACTTGATTTAAACGATTCCATGTCTTCCTGGGTTTGCGTAGCTTATTGTCAATATCTTTACACCTGTTTTTAACACTTATTTAATGAAACGGGCTTTCACGAAAAAAGTTAGGGCTTTGCTACAGGATACACCCTCCACAAGTTAAGCAAGTAAAAATAAAATATATATTTCTGTTTTATTTAAACCTTTTAAGTTCGTATGCATAGCCCCATTTGGCTGTTTAATTTTTTTTTTTCTTTCTTCAGTGATATTTAATCTCCTTAAAGAAAAAGAACATATCCATTTTACTTTTTTTGTATCTCTTTAGTAATATTTTAGTGTAAAAGGATAACCAGTATTTAAACCTTTTATGTTTCTTTATACATTTATTTTACACAATGTTGAAAAATTAATAAGAAAGCTACATATTTTGGCAGCTGCTGCTTTCATTTTCAATGAAATGAAAAAAGCTCTCCAAGACAAAACGTCAATGAAGAAGAAACAGTTTGCACTATCTAAAAAGGAGAAACCCTCATTTATAAAACTTTGCTGCAGATGACTTAGCTTATTGTCAATATCTTTACACGTTTTTTTAAGACTTATTGACTGAAACGGGCTTTCACGAAAAAAGTTAGGGCTTTGCTACAGGATACACCCTCCACAAGTTAAGCAAGTAAAAATAAAATATATATTTCTGTTTTATTTAAACCTTTTAAGTTCGTATGCATAGCCCCATTTGGCTGTTTAATTTTTTTTTTTCTTTCTTCAGTAATATTTAATCTCCTTAAAGAAAAAGAACATATCCATTTTACTTTTTTTGTATCTCTTTAGTAATATTTTACTGTAAAAGAATAACCAGTATTTAAACCTTTTATGTTACTTTATACATTTATTTTACACAATGTTGAAAAATTAATAAGAAAGCTACATATTTTGGCAGCTGCTGCTTTCATTTTCAATGAAATGAAAAAAGCTCTCCAAGAGAAAACGTCAATGAAGAAGAAACAGTTTGCACTATCTAAAAATCAGAAACCCTCATTTATAAAAGTTTGCTGCAGATGACTTAACTGAAAATAAATGAATAGTTCCTATGTGTATAATACATATTTATCTATTTTACTTATGCCTTTATTCCACCAACTTACAACATCTGAGGTACAATTTGTTACATTACTTTTGTTTTTTGCAGCACAGGCAGGTGAAGTGACTTCCTCAGGGTCACACAGTGGTGTCAGTACCAGGATTTGAACTGACAAGCTCCGGGTTTACTGAAATATTACTGAACAAAGAAAAAAAACGAAAACGGGCAAATACGGCTATGCATACAAATGTCCATCCGTCCATTATCCAACCTGCCATATCCTAAATACAGGAGCCAATAAGTACATATGTATATATACAGTATATATATATATATATATATATATATATATATATATATATATATATATATATATATATATACAGTATATATATATATATATATATATATATATATATATATATATATATATATATATATATATATATATATATATGTGAATGTATGTATGTATATATGTATGTCTATATATATATATGTAGATATGTAAATTTGTACATGTATATATATGTTTATGTGGATGTGTATATGTGTATATACGTATGTATATGTAGATATGTGTATATGTAGATATGTATATATATATGTATATGTATATATATGTTTATGTGTGTGTGTGTGTGTATATTATATATATAAAAGACAGCAACACTCATAACAATGACAACACAATTACAATGACAATCATGTTACGTTATTTTTAAAATGTTTCCTTTTTTTTTTTCATAACCTCTTTAACACACTACTTCTCCGCTGCGAAGCGCGGGTATTTTGCTAGTATATATATATATACAGTGATCCCTCCCTATATTGCGCTTCGCCTTTAGCGGCTTCACTCTATCTCGGATTTTATATGTAAGCATATTTAAATATATATCGCGGATTTTTTGCTGGTTCGCGGATTTCTGCGGACAATGGGTCTTTTAATTTCTGGTACATGCTTCCTCAGTTGGTTTGCCCAGTTGATTTCATACAAGGGACGCTATTGGCAGATGGCTGAGAAACTACCCAGCTTACTTTTCTCTCTCTCTCTCTCTCTCTCTTGCGCTGATTTTTTCTGATCCTGACGTAGGGGGATTGAGCAGGGGGGCTGTTCGCACACCTAGACGATACGGACGCTCGTCTAAAAATGCAGAAAGATTATCTTCACGGTGGCTACCTTCTGTGCAGCTGCTTCGTGAAGTGACATGCTGCACGGTGCTTCGCATACTTAAAAGCACGAAGGGCACGTATTGATTTTTTTATCTCTCTCTCTCTCTCTCTGCTCCTGACGGAGGGGGTGTGAGCTGCCGCCTTCAACAGCTTTGTGCCGCGGTGCTTCGCATACTTAAAAGCCAAACACCCCATATTGATTTGTTTGCTCCTTTGAAGAGGAAGATATGTTTGCATTCTTTTAATTGTGAGACCTAACTGTCATCTCTGTCTTGTCATGGAGCACAGTTTAAACTTTTGAAAAAGAGACAAATGTTTGTTTGCAGTGTTTGAATATCGTTCCTGTCTCTCTACAACCTCCTGTGTTTCTGCGCAAATCTGTGACCCAAGCATGACAATATAAAAATAACCATATAAACATATGGTTTCTACTTCGCAGATTTTCTTATTTCGCGGGTGGCTCTGGAACGCAACCCCCGCGATGGAGGAGGGATTACTGTATATATATACAAATATATACAGTACTGTGCAAAAGTTTAAGGCAGGTGTGAAAAAATACTGTAAACAAAGAATGTTTGTAAATAATATAAATAATGATTGTTTATTGTTATCAATTTACAAAATGCAAAGTGAGCAAACAAAAGAAAAATCTAAATCAAATCAATATTTGGTGTTACTACCTTTTGCCTTCAAACCAGCATCAATTCTTATAGGCACACTTGCACAAAGTCAGGGATTTTGTAGGATTATAGTCAGGTGTATGATCAACCAATTCTACCAAACAAGTGCTAATGATCATCAATGTCACACATAAGTTGAAACACAGTCATTAACTGAAACAGAAACAGCTGTGTAGGAGGCTTAAAACTGGGTGAGGAACAGCCAAACTCTGCTACCAAGGTGAGGTTGTGGAAGACAGTTTCATGTCATGGCAAGATTGAGCACAGCAACAAGACACAAGGTAGTTATACTGCATCAGCAAGGTCTCTCCCAGACAAAGATTTCAAAGCAGACTGGGGTTTCAAGATGTGCTGTTCAAGCTCTTTTGAAGAAGTACAAAGAAACGGGCAACGTTGAGGATCGTAGACGCAGTGGTCGGCCAAGGAAACTTAGTGCAGCAGAGGAAAGACACATCAAGCTTATTACCCTTTGAAATTGGAAGATGTCCAGCAGTGCCATCAGCTCAGAACTGGCAGAAACCAGTGGGACCCAGGTACACCCATCTACTGTCCGGAGAAGTCTGGCCAGAAGTGGTCTTCATGGAAGAGTTGCAGCCAAAAAGCCATACCTCTGACATGGAAACAAGGCCAAGTGACTCAAGTATGCACGAAAACATAAGAACTGGGGTGCAGAAAAATGGCAGCAGGTGCTCTGGACTGATGAGTCAAAATTTGAAATATTTGGCTGTAGCAGAAAGCAGTTTGTTCGTCGAAGGGCTGGAGAGTGGTACAATAATGAGTGTCTGCAGGCAACAGTGAAGCATGGTGGAGGTTCCTTGAACTTTTGGGGCTGCATTTCTGCAAATGGAGTTGGAGATTTGGTCAGGATTAATGGTGTTCTCAATGCTGAGAAATACAGGCAGATACTTATCCATCATGCAATACCATCTAGGAGGTGTATGATTGGCCTCAAATTTATTCTACAGCAGGACAACAACCCGAAACATACAGCCAAAGTCATTAAGAACTATCTTCAGCGTAAAGAAGAACAAGAAGTCCTGGAAGTGATGGTATGGTCCCCACAGGGCCCTGATCTCAACATCATCGAGTGTGTCTGGGATTACATGAAGAGACAGAAGGATGTGAGGAAGCCTAAATCCACAGAAGATCTGTGGTTAGTTCTCCAAGATGTTTGGAACAACCTACCAGCCGAGTTCCTTCAAAAACTGTGTGCAATTGTACCTAGAAGAATTGATGCTGTTTTGAAGGCAAAGGGTGGTCACACCAAATATTGATTTGATTTAGATTTCTCTTTTGTTCATTCACTGCATTTTGTTGATGGATGAAAATAAATGATTAACACTTCCATTTTTGAAAGCATTCTTTGTTTACAGCATTTTTTCACACCTGCCTAAAACTTTTGCACAGTACTGTATCTCTATATATAAAAGAAAATCCTGGAATGGAAAGAAAATGCAAGGCTACGATACATGATAATCTCGAAAGACTTTTTAAAGACCCGCGAGACCAAGGAGACTTGCCACGGTGTGTCTCGCAGGGACCGTAAACATGAGACTTGGTGCCAAGAGATTGTCCCAGGACCGTAGCAAAAAGGACAGCGGCTGTACAGGCTTTAAAAAGATTGAAAGGGTGACAGCAGCTACCCCAACCGAACGCGAGCAGCGTTATACATCCTGCAAGAAAGAATTCAGACACACCCGGGGCCAGAAATAAAAGACAGGTATTGCTTTTATAACGTCACGTGAGACCAGGCAGTGAGCCATCATTTAAAACAAGTCAACAGACCTCTAAGCTAGCAGTTGTTGGATTGCTTTTGGCAGGCAAGCATCATGTGCTTCGACCTCTTAAAACAACGACATGCGACAGGCAGAAGAGGCAGCTAGCAAGCAGCAAAAAGACAGCAAATGATCCAAAGGCATATCCTTAGTGTATGTTCAGCCGCAACACCCTTCACAACATGAGCAGTATTATACATCTGGGAAGAAAGAGATGTAACCTCGCGCGGGGCAGGAAATAAAGAAACAACTATTGTTTTTACAAAAGTTTTTAAAGTAAAAGTGAAAATAATGCATACGTAACAATTCACAAGAAAATATCAATCTCTTTAAATTGTAGATTGCCTGCCTAAGGTAAAGTCATCCCTGATGAATGGGGACGTGGGAATGAGGGGTCCTTTCATCGGATTAGCGATATTTCAGATGTGGAATGGCAAAATGGGGGAGGCAGCTTGATGAATGAGGTCTCCAGGACTTAAACAAATCCAAATCATATTATGTGATTTTATTTTTATACTGTATTGAGGATTTATTCTGTTCTATGTATTTTTAGGTGGCCAGACAATTCCCCACATCAGTCAATTCCCCACATTCCCAACTCCCCACAATTACAATTCCCCACATCACAATTCCCCACATTGCAATTCCCCACATTGCAATTCCCCACTTCCACAACTCCCCACATTGGGATAATATGGAGTGCACTGAATTAATAATATAATGAAGGAATTCTAAAATGCAAATAGTAGTAATTAATCTCCAAAAGTTTTATTTCATGACAATTTATTGAAATGCATTACTGATTACAAAATAAACTGATAGCGGTCTTACCTCGTCAACAGTCAACTCAGACTGTGGCAAAATAGCAGAAACACAGGGGGTATACCAATGCGTGGTACCTATCGTAGCCCCGAATGTAGATGGCGACACCACTTTCGGACTCCCGACTAGGGTAAGTTCGCTACAGACTATCAAACGTGCAAACTTGGTGCGCGCGACGCGGAGCACGTAGATACGTTGTAAGGCGCGAGAAGAATTTTATTTGATTTATTTCGTGTTTTTATTTTTACACCATAAGTAGAGTCTATTATTTTTGAGAACTTTAATTTTGGTAATTTAAAAAAGATAAAAATCAAAAATGTTACGTTTTAGCATGTTTTAAGAAAGATTCAAAAAATAATAGAATTCAACTTACCTGTTTCAAATTTTTAAAAGGCAAATTGTATATAAAAATGCATGCTTGGATAATGTATTTTTACATATTTATTAACAAGTAGCGTTTTTAAATAAAATAATGCTCGATGTGGGGAAACGGAGGGCACGCTTTTGTATCATTATATGGACTGTCTTATATAGTACATTAGTCTATGGTTATAATAAATATTATCCCAATGTGGGGAGTTGTGGACGTGGGGAATTGTGAATTTGGGGAATTGCAATGTGGGGAATTGTGATGTGGGGAATTGTAATTGTGGGGAGTTGGGAATGTGGGGAATTGACTAAGGTGGGGAGTTGTCATGGAACCGTATTTTTACTGTATTGTATTGACCCCCTTCTTTTTGACACCCACTGCACGACCAACCTACCTAGAAAGGGGTCTCTCTTTGAACTGCCTTTCCCTAGGTTTCTTCCATTTTTTCCCTACAAGGGTTTTTTTGGGAGTTTTCTCTGGTCTTCTTAGAGGGTCAAGGCTGGGGAGCTGTCAAGAGGCAGGGTCTGTTAAAGCCCATTGCGGCACTTCTTGTGTGATTTTGGGCTATACAAAAAATAAATTGTATTGTATATCCGGTAAACCAAACACAGGGGTTGGCGAGCAAAGCGAGCAGGGGGAGGAGACCCCTAGTATATATATCTATATATATCATAGTTTGCTTGCAGTTCAGATTTATTTGCGTGAATCCTAGAGACATGCAGCCGGCTGAGGGGAGGAGGGTGGGGCCTTCCTCACTCAGGCGCCAGCCTCAGGGCGTACCTTACCTCCGCTTAGCTAGCGATATCTTTTTGTTTATTGATGTTTAAAGTTTGTCCTTTTTCACTACTACGCAGGCGGATGGGACGAAACATAATGTCCCAGAGGTGTTCCATTGGATTTAGTTCAGGTGAGCGTGGGGGCCAGTCAATGGTATCAATTCCCTAATCCTCCAGGAACTGCCTACATACTCTGACCACATAAGGCTGGGCATTGTCGTGCACCAGGGGGAACCCAGGACCCACTGCACCAGCATAGGGTCTGACAATGGGTCCAAGGATTTCATCTTGGTACCTAATGACAGTCAAGGTGCTGTTGTCTAGCCTGTAGAAGTCTGTTTGTCCCTCTATGGATATGCCTCCCCAGACCATCACTGACCCACCACCAAACCGGTCAGACTGAATGATGTTACAGGCAGCATAATGTTCTCCACGACTTCTCCAGACCCTTTCACGTCTGTTACATGTGCTCAGGGTGAACCTGCTTTCATATGTGAAAAGCACAGTGGTGGACCTGCCAATTCTGGTATTCTATGGCAAATGCTAATTGAGCTCCATGGTGCCAGGCAGTGAGCACAGGGCCCACTAAAGGACTTTGGGCCCTCAGACCACCCTCACGAAGTCTGTTTCTGATTGTTTGGTCAGAGACATTCACATCAGTGGCCTGCTGGAGGTCATTTTGTAGGGCCCTGGCAGTGCTCATCCTATTTCTCCTTGGCCAAAGGAGCAGATACTGGTCCTGCTGATGGGTTAAGGACCTTCTAATGGCCATGTCCATCTCTCCTAGAGTAACTGCCTGTCTCCTGGAATCTTCTCCATGTCCTTGAGACTGTGCTGGGAGACACAGCAAACCTTCTGGCAATGGCACATATTGATGTGCCATCCTGGAGAAGTTGGATTACCTGTGCAGCCTCTGTAGGGCCCAGGTATCGCCTCATGCTACCAGTAGTAACACTGACTGTAGCCAAATGCAGGAAGAAGGAAGAAGGAAAAATGTCAGTGGCCTCCACCTGTTAAACCATTCCTGTTTTGGGGGTCGTCTCATTGTTGCCCCTCTAGTGCACCTGTTGTTAATTTCATTAACACCAAAGCAGCTGAAACTGATTAACAACTACTACTTAACTGACCAGATCAATAACACAGACGTTTCATTGACTTGATGCTATACTTGGATTAAAAAGTGTTCATTTAATTAAAATCAATTAATTTTTAATTAAATAAAATATATATAAAATCATTCACCAAACCACCGGTTTTAACATTTTATTGTTACATTAAACACAAGGGATATAATTTGCCATTTTGAAAACTGATCAACTGAAAAGACTTGTATATGTATTGTAACAGATGATGCGTTCGTCCACCTCTTGAACCCTCAGGTACCACTCTTCAGACCAGGTGAAAGTATAATAATAATTCTTTTTATTATACAATAGTGCACTAAGCACTCTCCTCCACACACTCATAAACACAATAAACTATTCTCCAAACAATCCTCCACTCCCAGACACTTAGCCCACCTTCCTCCCAGCTCAGCTCAGTGTTCTGGGTTTCCCAGAGTCCTTTTATAGCTCCTGACCCGGAAGTGGTTCTAAGCACAACCCACAAGTCCATTTCCTTCCGGGTCAGGGCAAACAGTCCTCTTCTTTATCCCGGGAGCACGTCACTTCCTCCAGTCACGTGACTGATACGCACTCCCGGGTTATAGGGCATGCCAGAGCCCACTAGCCCCCCTACAGTGACTCCTGGCGGCCCCCAAGGTATCCAGCAGGGCTGTGTCACAACACTACAAAGTCCATGAGGCCCTGCTGGAACTCGGGGCACAAATATGCTGTCCGGAGGGCTCCTCCTAGCGGCCTGGGGGTGGCGACCGGATTCCATAGCCGGTCGTCTGTCACAGTATATATTTATATGTAGTTTTACTTCTGTGTTTTAGTATTTGTTTGGTTTTCAGCATAATAAGTAAACAATACCCTTCTGATTTTTATGGGCAGGGTTCATTTAATTTGTTTTTTTAACTTTATTAATGCCACTTGGGGAAGCAGTTTTGAAGATTTTATCAAAGGAATGATGCCATACAAAAACATTGCTTTGGTTCTCCAGTGGTCTTTGATTATGTCATTTTAATAATTGTGGCATACTGCAGAAGTGCTCTAGTCAGTTTTTTTCCTGCATTTGGTATATAGTCTGTTATGAAAGGTAATTTTGGTTTTTAAAGCATTTATGGAGGGTCAATAAAATGTAAACCTGCCGTGAGCTCAATTGTTAAGTATTGACAAGGAAATATAATCATTTTTAATGATTTCTAACAGTATAGCTTTATTGGTCATTTGCATAATGTTGGGTTACAGTTTTAGGCATGACAGTCATTGAAGTTGCTGCTTCATAGCTTCAGGGTGCTGGGCACAAATTCGGAGTCCCAGCGCTGTCTGTACAGAGTATGCACACTCCACTGATGTCTGCATGGGTACTCCAGTTTTTCTTCTCAACCAAAGAGATAGGTTAGGGGTTATTTGTAGACTCTAAATTGACCTGATATTATTGAGTTATTGGGCGGATTTGTGAGAGTGTGCTACAAAGGACTGGCATACATTGCAGAATTGGTTCCTGCCTTGTGATCAGTGTTGCCAGGATAAACACCAGTTCCTCACAAACCCAAGTAAGGTAAGCAATGTTAGAAAATGAGTATATGCTCATTGTTTTAATCTTACGCCTCAGAAACGCTCTGCCATAGGACACACTGCCAACAATTTGTATCATCTGTACTCACCTAAAGTAATCATCTCATTCATTGACTTGTTTCCCAATACTGGATGAATTATGATTAATGAACAAAGGGTAAGAGTCCAAGAGACTGTTGTAACGAGGTGATATCAGCAACCAACAGGAACCACAGAGTAGGAGTCCACTAATTTAGATTGTCCATTTGATGAAGGTGTTTCTAAGTGCCATGCACAGGTGTTATTCCCATAATATCCCATGAGAAAGATACTGCAGTCAAGCTTAAGGTGTGCTAAAAGAATTAAATCTCATAAATGACCTAGGAGGTCCTAGGATCCCATCTGAATTTGTAATACAGTAATATAGTGAAAGTCTCACATGCCTTGTTTAGTTTGTTGTCAAATTATTCCTCATCAGATGATAATTTAAAGCAGTGATTCTCACACAACCTCCAGGAACTGAAGTGATTAAAGTACCACCATGTTTTTTGGGTCTTAAATTGTTAAGTATTGAACTCTTATTAGTTTAAAACTAAAGGCAATGCTTCTTTATCCCCGTGACACTACAGAAAGTATTTTAATTTTATTTAATTTTAATTTCATTTAATTTTTCTTATGTACATCTATTTTTAATATGTTTTAAACAATAGTATGGTTTGATATGAAATAAAAAAACTAGAAAGACCTTAATTTTAATTTACAAAAAAATATACTGTTTAGAACTTGAAGACATGTGTGGCTGAGATGTAGGATATCTTCCAAGGGGGATTTTATTGGCTTTGGGAGATTCACAGCGTAGGGTTTGTGAGCAATTCCATGATCTAGGTGGACTACCTGATTTATTTCATCTTGTATATATACTAAATTTATTCATTTGAAAGTTTCTGTCCATTAAATGAAAAATAAATGCTGCTAAAACCAATGCTAAAAAATTTAAATATTATGTCATTACCACTTTAATCAGCAGATATCATAGTAATTCAGGATATTTTTATGTGTACAAACTCATTAAACCTGCTTTCACAACAACTCATTTTTCAAATCAAATTTGTCAGAAAATCACTGTGATATTTGCTGCTTAGAGGCTGTATAAGTGAAACAAGTGGACATTAGCTGGCTAATAACATGTACAGAGAAGTAATATTTAATGAACAAGTCAAACTAACTAAAATGTCAAATGTCACAAACTGGTCATGATTTCATATTCCAAATCTTACGTCTTTTTTAGATTTGTTACCACTTTAAATGTAACATTTTAAATAAAATGTATCACTGAAACAAACCTTTCAATCTAATATTATCACTATTTCAGAATTCTCATAAATCTATTGCTGAGCGCTTTGAGTAGTGAGAAAAGCTCTATATAAATGCAAAGAATTATTATTATTATTATTATCTTTGTTCTGTTGTTTTCAAGCTACCTCACATAAATGATGCGACTTTGCTATTGCTTATACCTGTGGACTAATCCAGATTTGGACAGCAATAGTTATTCATAACTGAAGACTCCATCACATTCGCTTCTTATCGTCCAGATATGAGTTGTGTATGTTTAAAACATTTTAGTTGTTACAATAATGAACATTAGCTTGATTTCAAAAACACAGTGAACAAATAGAATGTAGTGTTGGCTTATTCTGTTTCAGTAATTGAGTATTCTGTTTTTGCAGCCCGATTAACCGCGTGCCCCCAAGATTATGCTCTCCCATCAACACATTACATGTGATATTGTTAGAAATCTGCCTTCAGAGCTTTGCAGGCCAAATGTGTACATTTTGAAAACACTAACTAAATAAATGTTACTTTGCCATAAACATATTGAGCAACTTGTTTTGCTGCCATTATAAATAGATAAGTGCAAGGGTGTCACCTAATCAAACGGTGCCTGCTTTGCACAGAATCCATCCAGGATAGGCACCTGCTCCCAACGATTCTGAAAAAGAAAAGTTGGTTATAAAATGGATGGGTGGCTGGATGCACAACTGCAGCCACGTTCATTACAATCAGAGGATGAATGTGAAGCCTCCATTCATTTATCAGGGTTATGTATGGTGCTGTATTAAAAGGTAATTAATCAAACCAGCACCCCTACTCCTTCATTCAAATTTGACACTACAAGTTAAAATGACAAGAACTTGCAGCTGATTGGTCAAATCACAAACAGTGCTTGAAGTGAGCCAGTACTCACTGGCATCCCATCCAACTCCATCATAGTGTATCTGCACCTTTTCATAGCATACCAGTGAATACCAGCACATCTTCAGGAATTCTTATAGTGGAAACAACTATTTGATCAAATTTCACTGTGTTACCGTATGTAGAGCACTACCAGTAATTTGATTTCACTTCAAACACTGATCAAAACACGGAAGGGGATTTTTTTTTTTACTTCTGAAAGAACTGCATAAACTGACAAAAGTGTTAATGCTTTTTTGTCTTAAGGTTGCATCATGAGGTGTAACTGGAACTATGGCAGATTTTCTTCTTCTGTTTTAAGCAGTGAGCTCTTTCTCCCTGTCTCTCTCTGCCTTGGCTCACATGTTCTGTTTCCAACTTTGTGTGTGTGTGTGTGTTCCTTGCATATTGCCTCGTAACTCCTTCCATACCATACCACAGCTTGAGGACCACTGATCTATATGATGATACCAAAGGCAAATATTGCTTGGTATTCAGTGACCCATGGCAGTTTCTTTTTAAACATCATGGCAAACTGTATAAGAGCTCTGGTTAGGTGTTGGAATTTGGTGAAAAGCCTATTATGGATGGCAGTTTTGTTTTTTCTTGCTTTTATTGGGTGATCAATGAAAATTAAACGCCAACACAAAATGATCCAGGTCGTTCGTGAAACTATATGCAAGTGAGACATGTATTATTATTAGTCTTGGCTATAAAATGTGCATATGTGGAGTGAAGTTCAGCAGAGTTCACACCAATAGTTCACGTGTAGGTCTTCTTTATACAGATACCAATGGTCATATGGGCAGATATCTCTTCTGGTAACTGGTACCCACCCAAGAGAGTTATGAGCTAAAGCAAGAGGAAAATGTTTGTTATAATGTGGGTGGTGGAAAGCATCAGATGTTTTATGTATTTGGTTGTAAACAGGTTTTGGTCATAGACAAATGCACAGCAGTTGTGTTGTTTATAGTTTCTAATGGGCAAACCAGTACATCAGTTAAAAAGCAGTATCTTCTCATTTATTCCTATTAATAGTAAAGCTTCATAGTAGAGGTCCCAGATTATGATATAGACATGCTGTTAAACAGTAGGATGAATGAGCACATTTGAGGTCTTTATTATAGAATGAGGAGACAAAAAAGAATTTTATATCATAAAATGCCAAAGGTTACAATAGGCAACCCTTTTTAACATAAATTGTACTTTTGGTTGAATGTTCTCTCAAAATGAGACAACTTCATTACCCATCATTCAAGGATGTGAATTTTAACACCTTAATTTAACCTTATAGTCTGTAAACTAGAGCAACACTGCATGCAATCACGTCAGGTACACACTGTAGGCACTCCATCTTAAGATTCAAGACATTTGTAACAGTCTCATTAAAAGCTACCTAAACAGCTAAGTCTGCACCTCGAAAACAAAATCTACATTCTTGTGAAATGCTATTAATGTATGTAAATTAGTTTTGCAAAGGATTGTGATGGATCTGAAACACTGCTTTGGGAATAGCCAGAGGGCTGCTTTGTGCATGTAATGTGTTTGGAACACACCAAAGTTGTCAACAAGATGAGCAATTTTAATCTGTCTTATTCTTAACATGAAAGCAATCACACACACACTCTTTTAAGACACATTGTTGTGTTCAGGTATGGTATTATAGGTATTATTTTTTTACTTTTAAAAGGGTTTCATATACAAAATGACAGGCATTAAGTACAGTATATATAAAAATGTAGTTTGTCAGGTTTTTCCTCATATCTGTCAGTCCTAGTCCCCCTTCTCTGGATCTTCTCTAGTACCGCTATGTCTTTTTGTAATATGCAGGCCGAAACTGTACACAGTACTTCAGATGAGGCCTCATTAGTGTGGTATAAACTTCTTGAGTTATACTTCACACCTTGTGACACATAACCTAATGTCCTATTTCTTAATGGCCTCAGTACACTGTCTTGTTTCCTATGGCAAACATTCCATTGCATATTCAAATCTAACACTTCAACTTCCTCTGGGTTTTGACTTACATTTACATATGCTAAATTTCATCTGCCACAAATCTTTTCCCAAGTATCTATGCTGTCCAAGTCCGTTTGTTACAATATTGTTGAGTCTAGATTATCTTCCATTTTACCTAGTTTGGTATTATCTGCAAAGGTTTTATCTTACCTTTATGTGAAAATAAAACATTGCAACAGAGCACAAGTCAATCATATACAAATGGTTTAAAATAAATTGCCGAATAAAAAACAAAACAAAGTGAGCAATGTGAATACAAAGCCACATCCATTTATAACTTAAACCTGTTTAAACAAGCTATATAATATATATAATATAACTAAATATCTTTTATATAAACGTCTACTCTTGGAAGTGTGTGTGTCTGTCCGGCCCGAAAGTGAGAGGTGGAGTCGGGGTAAAGGCTCCATCTCTGAGGATACACAAGCAAGAGTCACTCGCTTAGCGGCTAATACAGAAGCGAGGCGAGCACATCGGCAAAACAATATGCCTTTTACTTTTCGTCCCATCACTAACACAAAAGCGAGGTGAGCATACCGGCAAAAGGAAACCTGCGAAGAAAGACATTCACTTAGCCGCTAATGCATTAATGATGAGAGCATATCGGCAACATTAAACCTCCTAGGAGAGAGATGCCTAAAGTAGTTCTTTTCAATTAACTGACATCTGTACATTTCAATTTTTTTCTGACGATTTCAATAGTTTCTAGGATCCCCTGCTTTTTACAGCATGGATATATATAAATATATAGTCACACAAGTGTACATGGGAGACAGCTAGAGGGACCAATCAAAGGTAATTCCATACCAGGCCAGGGGGTTACATTAATCTTTCCTCTGATATTCCTGCAGATCAAATAGGGAAAATTCTGCCTGAGCCCGGCCCTGAAGAAGTCACTTCTGGCTCCGACCATGAAGATGTCACTTCCGGTTCTGGGCCAATGGCGTCATTTACGGTTCAAGAACACAAGAACGCAACTTCTGATTCTGGCCCCAAGAACTCACTTCTGAAGTGACATCAGAATGGGAAAGTTGTCACTCTTCTTTTTTACACAAGAGGATGGAGAAGAGAGAACTTTATTAGACAGTGCCCCCTCATGTCTCGGTGATAAATTACACTCACCTAAGCCTTTAGGTTGTTCCCCCAGCACTTACGTGTGACTGTCTCTCTCTGTCTTAATATATATATCTATATATATATACTAGGGGGCTTTGCCCCCTGCTCGCTTTGCTCGCCCACAAATGGGGTGCGATGCACCAGCCACTTTGCGTCTCTGCCACTCGCGTTGTGAAGGGGTTGCTGAATGCACACTAAGGAGATGCATTCGGATCAGATGCTGGCTTGCTGCTGCTGCTGCTGCCGAGCTGCATGTTCTGCTTGTCGCACTGCACATCGATCATTTAAAAGCCTGTACAGCTGCTGTCCTTTTATCTAACTGCCTTGTCTCACTGGACGTTAAAGTGTCTCCCACGAGACGTTAAAGTGTCTCTCGCGGGACGTTAAAGTGTCTCCAAGAAAATCACATATCGTCTCCTTCCAAGCCTTCCAAGATTTTTTTTATAATAGATATATATATATATATATATATATATATATATATATATATATATATATATATATATACTGTATATTCCAGGGGTGGCACGGTGGCGCAGTGGGTAGTTCACTTCCCGGGTCCTCCCTGCGTGGAGTTTGCATGTTCTCCCCATGTCTGCGTGGGTTTCCTCCCACAGTCCAAAGACATGCAGGTTAGGTGGATTGGCGATTCTAAATTGGCCCTAGTGTGTGCTTGGTGTGTGGGTGTGTTTGTGTGTGTCCTGCGGTGGGTTGGCACCCTGCCCAGGATTGGTTCCCTGCCTTGTGCCCTGTGTTAGCTGGGATTGGCTCCAGCAGACCCCCGTGACCCTGTGTTCAGATTCAGCGGGTTGGGAGATGGATGGATGGATGTATATTCCAGGTCAAAACCCATTTTAACAAATACTGAAGTAATGTTCATAATGTTGAAAGAATTTTGCTTTAATTAAATGAAAGAGACGATCTGTTGTGAAATTTCTGGTCTCAGACTGTCTTGGTGAGAGTATAGACGTGATGTAGTTGTGTCGTGTGCAGATACTGTACTGTTTGAGTTTCATAGCAGTTCTCAAAGCTTTGTTTGTGATGAACAAAAAATAGTGAGAAATGGCATCAGTTTACAGTGAAAGAAAAAATAACAATCCTGGAAAACATTGATTCTGAAATGAAAAAATGACATGGCAAAAGCATTGATAATCACTCTTTCATCTTCATCTAACAAAAAAAAAAGTTACATCTAATGTCTCATTTCCATTGTGTATTCATACCTGTATTTCTTTTAAAAAAAGTTATGTCTAATGTCTCATTTTCAAATAGAATATTTTTTGCAGTTTAAGAATTGCTGTTGTTTTATCCAAGTATTGTCAAGCTTGGGTCACAGAGTTGCACAAGAGACAGGAAGGTGATTTCAGGTTTTCAAGGAAAATACAGGTACTTTACTACTGTGTAGAGAAGGCAGGTACAGTCTCAAGATTTCATTCAAAATAGGAATTGTTACTTCAGCTCTCAAGCACATGAGATACGTAGAATCTGTGACATGGACTATCGTCCAGCTTTAGATCTTATTTTCAGATTTAACGAAACTTAATTCTAAAAAAGTTTAGCTTCAAGGCAAATGCACCGCTGAAAGTGATCAACTGAATTCTGAGCAGAAATCTATTGTCCCTATGGCCAACTGTGTGTATTTAATAATAACAGTGCCTATACATTGTCTACAAATGTTAATGATCATAAAAAGCAGTGCCACTGTCAAATGAGTCCAACATCTTCCTCTAACAACACTAACACAGTAAGTACAATACTGCATAGAAGCAGGTTACCATAAAACAATTCAACCACTTTTGTTAAAATGTATCAAAAAATATTTCAAAATGTAAGCCTTTTTACAGATAAATTAATTTATACCTAGAATGTCTTAAAGGAAAACTACATCCAAAAATCACCTTTGTATCTGTGATTTACTCCTTGCTGTTTGTGGTTATGACCAAGAAAAATGTTTAATCTTCTCCTTTCATGAAGAACAGAGATAACAAAGTTTATGATACCGCAGGCCTCAATGGAGAACAATAGAAGGCCAACACTCAACAAACAGCAAAAATATTAAATTGTGCATGAAAAATTTTCAAGTTACTTATGTATCATAATCCATATGTGAGTTGTCCAGGTGTGCATTCACAATGTCCAAAGCACATGCATTTCTTGTGAAAATAATATTAATTAATACTTCTAGAAAATTAGAGTGGTACATGAACAGAAAGTGCATTCAAACAGGTCAAGTTTTTCCAAAAACAGGAGTCTTGACCAATGAATGAGGGTGGTGGGGGTGGATGAAGCAGATATTGAATTCAAAAGCTTCATTCACTTTGAACGTGCTTCCTGCTCGTTCATTTTTTTCCAGTGTCTTTTTCACAACAAATTAAAAGTATGCATATTTAAAAAGATGGAATGAGATCTGCACTGTAATCTAAAAATTTTCAAGAAATGTGATTTTTAGGAATGTGTTACTCTGCACCCACATAATGTTTATGAAACTGCTAGATATACAGTACATTTCATCTCAAAGAACATTATTGGTTAAGGAGGAGTGCATACTGCTCTTAGACTATGAAGGCAAAAAGAAATAGAGAGATAGAGAGACATATAACCATTAGGGCAAAATACTTCAACCATACAAGCAAATTTGACAGGCACCATGATGTTTAAAATTACATAAAGCAGTAACCTATGTTAAAATATGTGATATAGAAGTTATGAAAGGCAAAACATCCTTCTATTCATTTTCAAACCTGCTTAAATAAAACAGTGGGTCTTTCCTGGTATCATTAGATGAAAGGCACACTCTCACATACACCAACACCTCTCACACTCAGAGCTTGTAAACAACGTAATACTTAATGTAATAAAGAAAACTGAAGCACCTGCAGAAAACTCCACAAAACACAGGGAGAACATGCAAACTCTTCATAGACAGATAAAGATGAATTCAGTCCTCCTAAACTGTGAGTGGCAGCACTAACCACTGAACCACCATTCTGCCTAACCATCCATACATCCATAAATCCAGACATCCATTTGTAACTGGATTATCATCTTCTGTATACAAATTCTAAAAAGCATAAAATAATACTGCAGGTTACTAGTTTAACACCCATCTAACACCACAGTAATCCTCATTAGGGCTGCAGTGGTCCAAAGCTGAGAAGCAAGGTATGAAAGGCAGCATGTCCCTGGATTGGATGCCTCTATCCATCACAACACAGACAAGTACAGCCACACAGATTTGCAGAGACCAGTCAAGCTGACAGAATGTCTTTGGGCTGATGGATCTGCCAGAGAGAGAGTACACAAGTACAGAGGCTCTGAGAACATCTGCCTGAGGTTCAAGTTCTAGGATATGATACAGTCTTAAAAAAAAAGATTTCTAAGAGTCTAGATATTCATGTCAAAAAGTTTTTTGTATTTAATTGCTAGGTGATTCTACTTCATTTTATACAGAGCCAGTATTGGTAAAAACTGTAAAAAGGAAGATATCACAGAGTTTGAATTCCCTCTAGTCTGGTACAGGGTATCTGCTCTGTTATAGGACCATCACACCGAAGATCACCTGAAGATCACCTGAACTCAAAAAATTGGCACAAAGATGTTTTTGCAGTTGGATAATGGAAGTGTAATGAATCTAGGTGATTGTAATCTCTTAGTTTGATTCATTTTTTGAATCATTAGGTTGTTTTTTATTTTTTTCTCATAGTTTATATTTTTTATCATTATTCTGGCAACGCCATTTTCATTCTGGCTTTGGTAAAGTCACCATTTTGTATCAATCCCTGCATGGCTATGACCATGTTGTTTATCGTTGCTAGGCTGGTTGCTAGGAAGTCATGTGACATGTGATGTCATCACTATCTGCCTGTTTTAGACAGCTTTCCACAGACATCCAAACTTGTGGATTCACTTTTGAACAAGCCTACTTCTAATTATAGTGTGTGCTGAGGGTTTGTATTTGAGATAAGACTTTTTGCATTGTATATTTAGACTAAGATTTTTGGGTTTGCATTTCTGGCATTGATAATCAGTTCTCTGTCTTTCACATTAACCAGACCCTGGTGTCCAAAGCAAGATGCTAGGAATGTGAATTGGACATTAGGTCTGGATTCTGTCTCAAATGCAACAATTAAACACTGTGCCAGGCAGCTTGCTCCTCTCTTCACAGACATCTTTAGCCAGTCTCCTGCACAGTGCACTGTACCAGATTGCTTTAAATCTTCTGTTATTGAAAGTGATCAGATAAGCTGCCTCATTGATTACTGGCCTATTCCTTTCACATCAGTTTTAATGAAAATATTTAATTAAAAGTCCGTTACTGCTGCTCATCTTGACCCTCTTCAGTTTGCATGTCGAGCAAATTGATCTGTGGATGATGCCATCAACATGGGCCTTCCATTTCTGCTGGAGCATCTGCACTGTAGAGGAACTTATGCCAGAATACTGTTTGTTGACTTCAGTTCAGCTTTAAACACTATTGTCCTTGAGCTATTGTTATCTAAACTTCTACAAACAGATCTGAAGCATTCCATCTGTAAATGGATTTGCAGTTTTCTGATAAACTGTAAACAATATGCTTGTGTAAGCTCCCACTTCTCAGACTGTCTCTATATTAGTACAGGTGCCCTCGAGGCTGTGTACTTTCCATCCATTACCCAACCCGCTATATCCTAATGCAGGGTCACGGGGGTATGCTGGAGCCAATCCCAGCCAACACAGGGTGCAAGGCAGGTACAAATCCCGGGCAGGGCACCAGCCCACCACAGGGCACACCCACACACCCACACCCACACACCAAGCATACACTAGGGACAATTTAGGATCGCCAATGCACCTAACCTGCATGTCTTTGGACTGTGGGAGGAAACCGGAGCGCCCGGAGGAAACCCACGCAGACACGGGGAAAACATGCAAACTTCACGCAGGGAAGCGAACCCAGGTCTCCTGACTGCGAGGCAGCAGTGCTACCACTGTGCCACCGTGCCGCCCTGTGTACTTCCCCCGTACTTTATTCCTTGTACACCAACTGCAGATAAACTGATATCCTTCAGTGAAAATCATTATGTACGCTGATGACACCACAATTATTGGCCTAATTACTAATGACAACAAAACACAGAAAGAGGCATCTCCTGTTGTGTCTTGGTGTGCTTCCAACAACCAAGTGTTCAATACCATGAAGACAGTGGAAATGGTTATTGACTTTCACAAGCAGCAGTTACAACCTCTCCCACTAGAAATTAATGATTCCATAGTCAGTATGGTGGAATCCTTCATATTTTTGGACACAACCATCACAAACACTTTCAGCTGAGACATTAACACCACTTACATAACTAAAAAAGCACAGCAGCATTTATACTTCTTACTCCAACTAAAGAAATTAAATATTTCCAGCCAATCCTAGTTCAGTTTTTACAAAGCCATAATTGAAAGTGTAATCACATTCTCCATTGTTGTCTGGTTTGGTTCAGCTATGGCACACTCCAAATCTAAATTACAGTGTGTTTTGAGGTCTGCTGAGAAAATAATTGGCTGTGCTTTTCCATCTGTTGCAGACCTGTATACACCTCATGTCACTAACCATGTCATAATGGACTCATCTCACCCAGCTCATCACTTATTCCAAAAACTCCCCTCTGGTAAACGCTTCAGCACTTTAAAAAACTGCTGAAAACACATTACTTTAACATGGCCTTCTCATAACTTCACTGTAATTTAAATCCTGATACTCTGTATATCCAATTCATTATAATAACTATTCATTCAAAATCTGTACTAACCGCTACTCTCTCTTCTGTTTCCTTTTCTGGTGTCCTTTTGGTGGTGGCACACCCAAAGCACCATGATGTTCCAGCAATGATGGATGGATTAAAAGCCAGAAGTCTGTATGACCATCAGCATCAAGTGACTCCGTGAGAACCCTAACTACAAAGAGGACTATTTCATTTATGTTAGGTAGAATGCCCAGAGGGGACTGGGCGGTCTCGTGGCCTGGAACCCCTACAGATTTTATTTTTTCTCCAACTTTCTGGAGTTTTTTTTTGTTTTTTCTGTCCAGCCTGGCCATCGGACCTTACTCCTTTTCAATGTTAACTAATGTTGTCTTATTTTAATTTCTTATTTTGTCCTTTATTTTTCTTTTCTTCATTATGTAAAGCACTTTGAGCTACTTTTTGTATGAAAATGTGCTATATAAATAAATGTTGTTGTTGTTCAGGTCAATTAAAACTAAAACTAACAGACACCTCAATAGTTTCTTTCCCTGAACCATAGCCCACTCAGACCAGTAATTTAGCCTGTCTTCTTTGTATATTCATGCGTTCTGTCATATATTGTATGAAGGTGTGTGTGTTTACAGTGTATGTACATGTATGTGGGTGCACGTGCATACACACTACACACTCGCACTTTCACTTGCACATCCTTGTGTGCACATCTCCTTTATAATGGTACTATTCTGTAGTTTTGAAGTTTTTCTTTTTAACTTAGGCTATTTATGTTATTTGATGTGATGTTGTGTTCTGTTATAAGCAGCTCCGAGTACTTGCGAATAAAAATGATTCTGATTCTGATTCTGATTAAGAGGGATTACAGTTGACTGCAGGTCAAAGTCTTTGTCAGTTATTTTTTTGTGGCACGGAGTTGTTACTGAATACTTTCTTTTCCACTTTGGACACTGAAATACTTTTTTTCATCCAAAGATTGTGTAAAGAGCTATAGGACACATCAAAAGTGGTTCTGTGTCCAAAAGTATTTATTTTCTGGAAGTCTTAAAGTTTACTGTGTATGTGAAAATACCATCAAAGAGAAATGCAATGGTCAGCTACTAGCTACTGAGCAGAAAGAAAAGGCATTGTATTAAACAATCTCTGTCAGTGGCAGTCACATAAAATTAGAGGTAAAGCCCATGTTGTGTAAAAAAATGTACACTAATGGCCTCCCACTCATAAATATGTTATCCAATATTGTTAAGTGTTAACAGTAGTTATATCAATCACTTTTTTATTAAGATCAGTATAAATATAAACTCTTCTTTAAGTAAAACTAATCTAATATTAATAAGCACTGATCATCATTTCATTTCCGAATTCTACTTATTTTCAATCATTGCTCTTACAAGCCACGGTCTATCCCAACAGAGACATTTGTCAGGTACCATCTCCAGATAGAAGCCAGGGCATCAAAAGGCTCACTCCTACACTTAATCACACCAGGCGTATTTACAGCCTTCGATCACGCTAACATTGTTTCTTGGAAATGAAGTCTCCAGAGAACGTGGCATTCCATCTGAACATCCCTTAGTACAAAACCAAACTGTTCTCAGGTGTCAATACTATAAATTACACATCATGCCAACCCTCCACCAAGCCACTGATCATTTTTTAAACAGTTTTTGACAAACAGATCTTGATCTTTTTGGGTGTTTTTGTTTACTATTTATGATTTTGTTCTATAATTTTCATCATTTAAAAACTGATCATTAGTTAGTTTTTCTTTGAAAGCAGCAGTTGAGTTGAAGATATATTTCCTTAGCCGCCAGTAAAAACAGCATGTTGTTTTTATCCTACAGATTATCCATAAGTAGTTCCTACAGCACCAGCATGAATTAATTCATTAATTCTATGAAATTAGTTCTCCTTTGCAATGTGAAAGGTCAGCATACTGCCTGTTTAAGTTGCACTATTTTTTTTATTAGAACCGGGAAAGTGCTCCTGACAGATAAATGTTTTAGTATGCAGAAGCTGTCTTAGTTCAGCTACAGGGAGATTAAAAATGGCATTTTACTGCAGCTGTCTCATTCTGCACTGACAATGTTTCGGAATGAGGGAGCTAAGGGTCAAGTGACTTTTATTTCTCCATGAAACCTGCACAATCTAAAGCATAGGAAAACACTTTATGCCAAAGAAATAAGAGAAAAAAAGGCAGTTTGTGACAGGTGGGAAGCAGCCAGAAGGCTCAATGCAGTTGAATTTAAAGGACGCGTGACATCTATAATTTGCAATTAGTAATAGGGTAGCAACCTTCTCAGTCACTGTGAATGTTAATTTTTTAAAATTTCATTTACTATTGATTTAGCAATACAATGACAAGAATGATTAAAAGTATCCACACTAGTCAGTGTTTATTTCCAACATAAAAATCCATTCTGATCTCAAGAAAGAATTACAGTATATGTAACTTGTGAGAGCTGGTGTATACCTGAGTGGGCTCTGTGATTGACTGGCACCCCGTCCAAAGTTCTTTCTTCTCTTCCATCCAGTGCTGCCGGGATGGGCACTGGCACCTGTGAAGTTTTGGATTAGGCAAGATAGAGAATGTTAAAATGTTATATACAGCATGAAACATTCTAATCAGAGCTATGTACTCTCTCAAAACAATGTAGCTGATTAGAGATGAAAAGATAAGTCAACCAATCTACACTAAATAACTTAAGTTGACAGTAAGCTGCAACATGATGAAGCTTCAGGGGCCGAGATTTTGTTGAAAATTTTTAAGTTAAGATGATGGATGAGGGAACCCAAATTGTTAGCTGTGTTGCTTCAAATCACCAAAGTAAAAGTGAAAATATCAAAGGAAGATGCAAAGTAAGATGTACACTCGTTAGAATTAATAGTGCAAAAAATAACTCCTGCTTTAATCTTTTTTCATTTAGTGTTTCAATTTAAAATATTTAAAGAAATTATACAATTAGTAAATGGGATGTCCAACTCAGAAAGTTTTTATTTTTAAAGTCTGGCAGTGATATTAACCAATATTCTTGTTAATTCCTTCAGGTTTTGGAATATTAGATAGATAGATAGATAGATAGATAGATAGATAGATAGATAGATAGATAGATAGATAGATAGATAGATAGATAGATAGATAGATAGATAGATAGATAGATAGATAGATAGATAGATAGATAGATAGATAGATAGATAGATAGATACTTTATTAATCCCAAGGGGAAATTCACATACTCCAGCAGCAGCATACTGATAAAAAACAATAAATTAAGGGGTGATAAAAATGTAGGTATAATAGACAATTACTTTGTATTATGTTAACGTTTACTAGGGTGGAATTGAAGACTCGCATAGTGTGGGGGAGGAATGATCTCCTCATTCTGTCAGTGGAGTAGGACATTGACAGCAGTCTGTCACTGAAGCTGCTCTTCTGTCTGGAGATGATACTGTTTAGTGGATGCAATGGATTCTCCATTATTGACAGGAGCCTGCTGAGCGCCCGTCACTCTGCCACAGATGTCAAACTGTCCAGCTCCGCGCCTACAATACAGCCTGCCTTTCTTACCAGTTTGTCCAGGCGTGAGGCGTCCCTCTTCTTTATGCTGCCTCTCCAGCACACCACCACATAGAAGAGGGCGCTCACCACAACTGTCTGATAGAACATCTGCAGCATCTTATTGCAGATGTTGAAGGACGCCAGCCTTCTAAGGAAGTATAGTTGGCTCTGTCCTCTCTTGCACAGAGCATCAGTATTGGCAGTCCAGTCCAATTTATCATCCAGCTGCACTCCCAGGTATTTATAGGTCTGCACCCTCTACACACAGTCACCTCTGATGATCACGGGGTCCAGGAGGGACCTGGGTCTCCTATATTGATATAGTACTAAACACTGTGGGTACAGTTTTACTTATTGTCTTATGATTCTGAGTTGGTATTTGCCTCCAGAGGTTTAGACATTTCTGTGAGTTCTTTTTAGATTTATTATTTGGCTTCCTATTAGTTTCTGGTCTATTTTTGGCATGGTTTTTTTCAGTTATGTGTAGTGTCCATAAAAGTATTCTGCCCCTTAGATGATTTCACATTTTATTGTTATACAACATTGAATCACAGTGGATTTAGTTTAGCATTTAGTTACTATTTTCTGTGGTGTATTTGTAATTATTTGCAATGCTTTGCAGAGATTTGTATTTACTTTGACATTAAATCATTTTTTTTCCTGTTGATCAATGTCAAAAACGTCAAATTAAATACATTGTCATTCAATGTTGTACAATAATAAAATGAGTAGACTTCAAAGGAGATTAACACGTTATTGGCAATGTAGTTTGTATCTCTGATTAAGTTTTCTTTAATATTTGAATTATGTTTTCCTTCCTTTTCTTATTTAACTTAACATTTTTTTAATTTGGTTCACTTTTGTTTATTCCTTTTCCTGCTTTTTTATTAACTAGCATAGCAAAAAGCCCATTTATTAAAATGGCCCTGATGGTACAAAGTAAGTCTGTCTATTTTGATCGTATTGTAATTTTATGAACCTGTGTTCAAAATGTCAACCCTTACAGCCCTCTTACTTTGTGCTTCTTATCGCCTTTCTTCATCAGAAATTCCAGCCTTGTTATGGATGGCGCGATGCACAAACGTTTGCCCCATGGTTTACTATCTTATGCCAGCCATTTGCCTTTGTTCATTTGACAATCCTGCCCTCTTTTGGATGCTAGATGACATGCCTGTCTGGAGACATTTTTGTCGCCTTCTTTATAGTTAAATTGATCAACGTCAGAAAAGTCAAATTAAATCCATTGTGATTTAATGTTGTATAATAATAAAATGAGCAGACTTCAAAGGAGATGAACACTTATTATGGGCAATGTAGTTTGTTCCTCTGATTACATTTTCTTTAATATTTGAATTATGTTTTCCTTCCTAATGCTGAAGGTTGTGACAAAGATTGCTGGTACTGGCAATGTTGAGCTGTTGGGGTGAACATATGTGTCTTATTCCCAGCTTGTATTAGTTATTTTGTGAGGTGTTTCCTTTTATTTGCCCAAATATTCCTCTGTGTATGTCTCAGTCTTTCCATCTTGGTACTCGTTGCATTATGTATGCATTTGGAGGAGGGCTGAGCCACTTGTTACTAAATTTTATTGACAGCTAAAGATATATATGCAGTATGTACATGTAGTTTTTCAAGTAAGCTAAGATGTCTTGAAGGTGAAGTTACGGTCAAATTCGGAGGGATTCAAGGAAAGAGTACAGAGTACCACAAGACAGAATCTATTATGAACAAAATCTAAATTTAAATATGTACAATATTAAAAGAAAACTATGTTGTAGCATGGGCAGCACGGTGGTAGCTCTGATGCCTTGCAGTTAGGAGACCAGGGTTCGCTTCCCAGGTCCTCCCTGCGTGGAGTTTGCATGTTCTCCCTGTGTCTGTGTGGATTTCCTCCGGGTGCTCCAGTTTTCTCCCACAGTCCAAAGTCATGCAGGTTAGGTACATTGGCTATTCAAAATTGTTCCTAGTGTGTGCTTGGTGTATGTGTGTGTGTGTGAGCGTCCTGCGGTGGGATGGCACTCTGCCCGGGGATTTGTTCCTGCCTTGCGCCCTGTGTTGGCTGGGATTGGCTCCAACAGACCCCCGTGACCCTGTAGTTAGGATATAGCGGGTTGGATAATGGATGGATGTTGTTGCATAAATTTACAGTTTCCAAATAAGACCTCCAGTTTGGCTTCCACCTTTAAATGAAGCTGACTTGAAATAAATGATGGGTATAGAAAAACATCATTTTTAGGTTGCCATGAACTATTGGTTCTGCAGTTTGCTTTAAATTCTGATTGTTTCCTTTTGCCGTGTTTTAAATGAAGTCAATTAAGTGAGTTGTGATAATTTTATTCAAGTGTGTTATTTTATTACAGCCTGTGGTTGGCTATTACAATTCCAAAAATACACTTTCCAAAGTGTTCTTTGCTTTCATTCCATTCTTACAGCTGATTTGTTTGTTTCGGCTGTTTAAATAACTGTCTGAGTGTGGAGTAGTAGGTAAGTCTTTGGACTTCACACCCTGAGGTTGTGGGTTCAGATCCTGCTACTGACACGTTGTGCCGATGAGCAACTCACTTGGCCTGCCTGGGATCCAAAAGGAATGTAACCAATTGAATCATAAATATTATAAGTCACCTTGGATAAAGGCATCAGCCAAAAATGTAAATATAATGGTATTCTTTTTAAGAAGACATACAAGTACTTGAGCCTACATGATGATTTGGGGGTGGGGGGTACAAGCTCCATGTATTGATTGCTGGTCTGTGAAGAGCAGTCACTGAAGCACAATTTGACAGGCTCTAGCCTTACTGGACACATTTGTATGCTGAGCCCAGCAAGTTAAAGTTAAGAAGATCTATATTACTTATGTATGAAATAGCTACTATGCTCAGCTGGAAAAAAGAAAAGAGGCACAAACAGACTTCAGATAGCAATACCTAATTGGCAGATAGCGACAATAGATCTAGATATATGACCGTTTCAAATCTCATTTACAGCACAATTTTGAAAAATACGGATGTGCAGTAAGCTGTTTTGCAGCTAAATTCTTCTTAAAGTGTATATTGGACTCCACATATCATGTATAATTCAGTTATGGGATTCTTGCAATTAAAACAGGTCCAAATAACACAACATTTGCAGTCATGACTCATGCTTTTATTAAGATTTTCTTTTTGCTTTGGAAGTCTTTTTGAGAAAATCTGATTTGGAATCTAAATGAAAATTTTCTGCTAGCTTGCTGCAGTTAATTCTTTTTCTGAAGTATGATTCTGAATTCACAAAATGACCCTTCAAAATTGTCTGCCTTTCACCAGCTGCTTCTTTTATATTTGTAATAAAAGTTATCTTCCTATTACAATTTCTGGATAGATGGCATCTTCAAATTAGCTCAGTGACCCTGAATTGGACTAAGGGACTTCAGTAATGGGTAATATTTTATCCCAGGTTGGTGATCTGAACACAATTGTTTGGATGAATTTCCCATTGCATATGTCCTCATTTTTTTCTGGACCCTCCAATTTTCCTCTAATATCACAAAGATAAATTTTAAGATAAATTTAGGTCTCCAAACTTGTCCAACATGTTTAAATATGCCTTGGACCCCTTCCACGTGTAACTTTTGTCTGCACTCCATCCAGGGATGCATTATATCATCATGACAGTGTTATCAATTGATCCATAAGCAATGATCTTCTCTTTGGGAACAAACTATTAATCAAATTATTATTACTCTTCTGGATCCACGATTCTCTGCTAGCCTCTTGATTTGGCCATAATTCCTTAATTGTGACCACTTTATGATGTCTTCCCTCCAGCTTTTTTCTTGGTCTTCCTCTTCCTCTACTTCTAGAATTATCATGGCCAGTTTTCCTCCTGACCCATGCATTACATGTCCCAAATACTTTATCTTACCAATTGCTGTGGGCTTCAGAAGATGTTTCACTGTATTCATTCTTAATACTTCTTCATTAGTTACTTCATGTTTCCAGTTTATTTTCAGTATCTGTCAATAGCACCATTGTTCAAAAACATTTATCCTGCATATTTCCTTCCTGTCCAAAGTCCAAGTTTTACTGTCATAGCATAGAACCAAGAAAATGTAACATTTCTGTATTCTCTTTTTTAGGCACAAATGTATGTCACCTCTCATCAGGTACTTTTGTTTACAGAAAAAATCCTTTTCTTTATCTATTCTTGCTTTTATCTCTTGACTGTATTGGCAATCACTGCATATCCAACTCCCTATATATTTGTACTTATTACTTTGCTCTGTTTCTGCATCTAGTGTGATGTTGCACTTATTACTCCTTTCTTGATACTGTCATTACTTTTGTTATCTTTATGGATAGCTCCACACCATACTGCGTTAATACTACTTTTAACAATTGCTCTAGATTATCTTCACTTTCTGCCAACAGTGGTGTCATATGCATTTCTCCTCCATTCTTTACCTCATCCAGCCTTCAAGTGCTTTCATCATAAGATATTCACTGTACAGATTGAAAAGTATTGGCGACATGATACATCCTTGGCGAACACCCCTTGTTATGCTGAAGTCCTGTGATGTTCCTTCTTTAGTTTTTACACATGTCCCTTCTCTCCAGTAGATGTTCTTTATTAACCCTTGTTAGTAACTCTATTAACTTATCATGCCATACTCTATCAAAAGCGTTCTTGAAGTCAATGTAGCATATATATATATATATGTCTTTGTTCGCCTCCAGTGTTCTTTTATAAATCGGTCACAATGCAAATATGGCATCTCTGGTATCTTTTTTCCTTATGAAATTCCATTTGGCTGTCAGATAGGCTTCTCTCTATGATTGGTTCAATACTTTTTTTGACCCATTTAAACAAGTGTGGGGTGTTAGACTAACCACACAATAGTTATCACAATCCTATGCAATATTAACTTTTGATAATGGGACAAATATGCATTTGATGAAATCATCTGGCACCTTGCCTGTACAGTATATTATATTCATAAGTTTTGTTATGACTTGTATTCCTTTGTTTCCAAGCTGCTGTAAAAACTACCCTTATCTCTTTCTCAATTATTTTGTTTCTCATGGGTGCTGTTTAGTTCTTCAATATTTCCTCTGTTGTCTTCATAACATTTTCTCTACATAGTCTGCCCATCAATTTATTATTTCTCCATTTCTTGTTAATAGTCTCTATTTCCTTGCTATGTGTTCCTTTTTTACATGAGAGTTCCTTCCGTTTCTTGTAAAAAAGATGATTATAATGTCTGTTCAGTTCTTTTTATTCTTCGCATTTTGAGGGAGTTTCAGTTACGGTACTACGGCCATGTGGTGCAATTCCCCGAGGGTGATCCAGCTCACAGGATCCTCATTGTTTTAGTACCTGAGCGGCTGGACCATGCCATGGGGATGCCCATGTAACACCTTGTTATGGCAGATGCATGGTCATTTCCGGGGGGTAGGACTGAACCGTGTGTCTGCCTGGGGTTTTGTCAAATGGGATCCCAGGCTGTTTCATCGTGTGGTAGGTGCGGCAATGCACTGTACCAGCGCATGCTCCCCAACCTGACCTGATGTGATCTGATAGTCAGCCTTTCCCTCTCTACATTTCTTTTATATCATTCAATGGAGTTTTTTTATATTTTTATCTTCCGCTGTTATTGCATTCTTGTTTTTCTTCTCCTCTCTCATTAATTCCAAGATGTCCTCTGTCATTCACTGCTGCTTCCTTTCTGACTACTTATTTTGGCAGATAGTTTCTTGGTCTTATCTCTTATCTTTGTACCGTGCTTGCTGTGTGCTTCTCTGTCTATTTTTTCCATTTTTCCCCTAGAAGTACGGTAAACTTATTGCTGTTCTCATCATGTTTTAGTGACTCCCTATTCTACTGGGCAATTGGACATCATCTGATCTAGTTCCTCTGGACTCCTGTTGATTCATGTTAAAAATTTGGTGTACACTACGTTAGATTCAACCTGTCACATACAGTATAAGCAGTACAAGATGCTGGTAATAGTAGTGCAGTTTGCATTTTTTAACTTCAAGAAGCAAAAAGAAAAAGGAAGGGAAAAGAAGCAGTGTAATACTAGGGAAGTCACAGGTTAGTAAGCAAGCTAAAGAGTTTAGCTTTGCTAAATATGATCAGCACTTAATTATAGGTGTTTTGCTTGAGGATGTTGTTGATAGAAACCTGCTAAATAAAATACATTTCATCATTTCACTGCGGAATGAATTTAATTTCTATCAAATTTTATGGTATACCTTGTTTGTGTTGTAAAGAGGTAAACTATTAAGAATTCTTCCAGTTAATCAAGATGAGAAGGTGAGCTAATCAAAAGACTATGGTTCCCAGTATTTCTTTAGTTCAATAATTCTGGTACTTCTGATTTTTCTGTTTTCAGGTCCTACTGTAGTCCATGCATGGCCACAACCACAGGGCAATTGGGCAACGGTTTGATGAAGTCTAAGAACTCAAAAGGTTGACCCACAGCCAGCAGGTCACTTTTTTAGGATCCAAAATCAGTACCTGGGAGTTAGTAGCACATCTGTTAATGCTGCTAACAATAAAGCACACACCATGGGAAAACTATAATGCAGAATGTTATAATTCCAAAGTGCGCTGTTAAAGATATTCTAATAACATCTGACTGATGAATTGATAACATTTTTATGCTATTGTTTGTAAGTATATAGCTTTTGATGCTATTGAGTACTCTCTTCTCTTACACAGGCTTGAAAATTATGTAAGATTTCAGGCATTATTTTTGTCTAACTTAGTTCTTACTTATAAAATTGATTTCACTATTTAAAGATATTTGATGCCAGCACATCACTGGTGCATCCTACAGGTAGTTATGGTGTCCCTTGGGGCTTCAGCTGATATCATTTTACAGCACAATTATGCTTGAAGACTTTGCTCAAAAACATTTATTGTCATTTGCGTATGGATGATACTCAGCTTTTTCTGTCTATCAGATATCTCTCTTTTTGTGTGTAATTGTAGAAGTCTTCATTGCAATTAGAATTCTTTGTTGTGTGTTAGTAGTTCTGTTTTGCCTTGTCTGCTGACTATTCCTCCTCTTAACTGATGTGCCAAAAACTGGATGATGCGTATAATGATAATAATTAATTGCTTCAGTAGTTAAAACTTTTAATACATGATAAATACTCATCTTCCAATATGAAAAATGTATTGTTTTGAACTTTACAGGTAATAAGAAGATAAGAGAGGCTAAATATTAGTTTATCTGAATTAGCTGTCACAGTAATTCTTCACAGGAACTAGTAAAAATGATGGCAAATGACAAATGACTTCTGATCTTTAGTCTTTACAATGGCTTCCAGTTAACCAGTTAACAAAATATTCCTCCTAAAAAATAAAGGTTTAATTGATTTGGGTCCTACTTGCGAAAATTTTAATGCATACAAACCAACCATATATAATGATTGTAAGTTGTTTTTCTTCTAAAGGTTCCTAGGATGATCAAAACTACTCTGAGGGATTTAACCATTATAGGGTCCAGAGCAAGCTGTGGAATGATATGCCTGCTTGTACATAGGGTGTCATTTCAGTCTTAATAATCACATCTGGGCTGAAGACTGACTACTTATTAGTTGATTATTAGGCAGTTCATATTATAATAACATCTGCTGGTTAATTTTACTACACATATAGCAATCTTCATACGCTATTGCCTGTTTGTTCTGATATATGGCTTTGTCAATTTGTACCCCTGTTCCTTTGTTTCTGCTGTTTCTCCTACCCATGAAATAAGGTAATGGAGTGGTTTATAAACTGTGGCATGACCAGTAATTTTACTCTTATGAAGGCCTAGTTCTGTCTTATTAAAATGGATATACTCTAGATGTGGTTATGAATGTTAGAATGTGGCACATGATACTGTCCAAAGCTGGGAAAACAATTGAAAATTTGGCAAAAGTCAACCAAATTTTTACTTTACTTGTTGCTTTAGATATTCATAAGTTTATTCTTTTCCAGGAGTCCTGTTAATTTGTTGCTTTTGTTAATACTTTTTGTGAAGGAAACCCGGGCGTCAGCAAGCCTAAGCCCCAACACGAACACACAAGCACAGTCCCAGGTTCAAATAAAGGTTGATTTATTAAACAACTCCTCTCAAATATATCACAATAAGCATGAAAACACAGGTTTTTTTCTCCTCACAATAATTTTCCCACCACTGCACTGCCCTCCTGGATAAGGGAGTGCGGTCCCTTTTATTACAGACCCGGGAGTACTTCCGGTGCCAGAGCGATAGCCCAATCGAAGTACTTCCGGGTCACATGGAAGTCCATCACAGTAGGGAGCTTGTCTCCCTGCAGTTCCCTCTTATGGTACCCCCTGACCCCAGCAGGACTGCCCTCCTGGGGTACATTTCCCGGCATGCCCTGCTGACTTCCCACTGGGCGCTGATAACCAAGGCCGCTGCCATCTAGCGTGCTGGGGAAAAAAAAAACTCCCAGCCATATCTTTTCTTTTTAATGGGCTGTCCATCCACCCTTTTGGTCCTTCCTTCCAGGTCTGCTCCCTCTTCTGGCCGGGATTGCCCTTCCAGCCCATGTGGCATCTACATTTTGTTTTCTTCTTATCTACTGTCAACTTGCCATATCTTTCTCTATTTGTTTCTCTGTTACCATAACTTTAAGTACATTTTAATTGAAATTTTTGAATCTGTCAGTTGCTGTTTAGATAGGTTTGCTTAAGTATGTAATCATGTTCATATTTTGTGCTTTTTACTGCTTTTTTAAGTTTACACCCTGACCTTATGCTTAGTGAAGTCCAGTTGTCCTGTCCAAGTTTTGTGTAGAGGTCAGATCAGTCAAATGGCTTGGGCATGTACACAGAAAGGACTATAACCATATCCTAAAAATAGTCCTTAGATGAACACCACCTGGAAAAAGTAAGGAAGGGAGGCCAAAAACAACCTTGCAGAGGACAGTGATAGCTGAGTTGAAACAGAATGATCTTACCTGCAGAGAGCTACAACTTGTTCCTTAAGGCAAATCTTCATAGTCATATGCCCCAGCAGGAACAAAGAGGACTAACTAACTAACTAACTAACTAACTAACTAACTAACTAACTAACTAACTAACTAACTAACTAACTAACTAACTAACTAACTAAGTGAAGCATGCAATTTAAGAATATAAATGAAAGCAGTTGAGTGAATTATTATTGTTACTATTATTATTAGTAGTAGTAGTAGTAGTAATGACCTGTGAATTTCCCATTGGGATTAATAAAGTATCTATCTATCTATCTATCTATCTATCTATCTATCTATCTATCTATCTATCTATCTATCTATCTATCTATCTATCTATCTATCTATCTATCTAATACTGTCAGTACAGTCTGGTGGTTGTCATACAAAAAGTTACCTTGGTAAATGATTTTTTTTTTAATTTAAATATAAAAAATCATTGGAAATTAATAGTGATTCAAGATAATAGTGCATTCAATAAACAAAAAAAATTCTCTGTTGAAACACAGACTTCTGTTACATCTTACATCCTTTGACACAGCTGTACTTTTGTTGTGTTTGTTTACAAAAAAAACATTTGAAAGTAAACTTCTCAAGGAAGTTATTAAGAGAATATGAATTCTGAATATACAATTGCTGTAATGTTGAATTGATAGTCTTTTAGACAACCAAAGTCGATTACTGTATCTCTAGTTTTCAGAATACATATGTTATTAAGTTAGTACTGTTTCAGGTGTATATATTTAGGATTATGTACGGCAAGATACTTTATTTGGGAAAATGGTTACATATTGTATAATAATTTGTTAATATGTATAATATTTAGATAATTCATATTTATTTTATGAAGGATTAAACAGTGTACAATACAACAGATAACAAATTTAATCCAATACTATAATTCTAAATTTATCTTTGTTCCCAAGATAATTCTAATCTTCACAAATACATTTAACTGCGGTCAAGGAACTGCACTGTTATCTCGGCTGATTGAGCTGTTTACATGTACAGCCTCCTGTAGACAACATTATCAGTACAAATCTGTTGAACTCTGCATTCATCTGGGTGGCTGATCAATTATAAAACCGATCAATTCTCCCAAGAAACCTGTGATTTATCACTTTATTTCTCAGAAGACCTATATAGAATAACAGACTGCAGGAATTTAGGCATTCAAAATTTCATTTGCATTAGTTTTTAGTTTTAGGGTAAGTTAGATTTATCAGTATTCCCATGAAGGTTTTAAAATAAAAATATAAGAAAGAGTTAAGTGCCCAAAGTTTCTTTTCTGTTAATTTCTGTGTTAAAAAATTATTTGATCTGATTGTATGCTCAATTGTAGACTGAAATATTTTTTGCAGATAATTTTTATTGTTTCATGTCAAAAATGTAACATTGGGCTTATCAGATCAAAACAGGCAGATAGTATGTCCATCGCTTATAAATGTACGTACATAATTAAAGTATCAACACTCCTCTTATATTTAGATGATTAATCATATACCTAGTATGTAATGTAATGCATTTAATAATCTTACTACTGATTACCCCAGTGCTTTCATTATAATTTCTAGGGACTTTAGCTATGTTTCACTTTCCTCCACCCAAACCAGTTTTTACCAGTTTGTGGACTGTAAAACTTGAGAAAAAGTCCCCTGGACCTGTTATATGACAATGTTATGAAATAAAGCAGGTGCAGTGAGAACTGAAGAAGCAGCTCCAAAAAAGTGAAAGCCCACTACAAAGACAAACTTGAGCACAAGTTACAACAAAACAACATGAAGGAAGTGAGGAATGGTTTGAGTTCTATTGCTGGCTTACAAGCAGACTGTAAAACAAGATGAGGAAGGGAACAAGAGCAAAGCTAATGAACTGAACCAGTTCTTCAACAGGTTTGACTCATTCTTGTCTGTACTGTATAGCACCCAACCCCAAAACATTGCTAGCCTTTGTGAGCGAGCTGAGGAAGTTCTACAGTCCCAGCTGCCATCTGCAACTTGCACGACCTTCCCCCACAATGACATCACATCTGTGGTCTCCAGCTCCTCTCTACTCTCTGGACTTTTTGTCTCTGCTGTTGAAGTGAGGAGAGAGACAGGAAAACTCTGCATAAACAGGGTTTCAGGGCCAGATGGAATCAGTCCCAGGGTGCTTAAAACATGTGCTAGCCAGCTCGGTGAGGTCCTACAACACCTGTTCTCCCTGAATTTGTAGGAGGTTCCCCAGCTGTGGAAAACATCTTGTGTGGCCCAAGTGCCAAAGAAAGGTCATTCCATTGATCCCAAGGACTTCAGACAAGTTGCTTTTTCTTCATACCTCATGAAACCCTTTGAGGGGCTGGTCTTAAAATACTTATGGCCCCTAGTTTCAGAACACCTGGATCCTCTGCAATTTGCCTATCAGACACATATAGGTGTGGAGGATGCGCTCATCTATATGCTCCATAGAGCCTACACCCACTTGGACAAAGCCGGCACAACAGTCAGGATAATGTTCTGTAACTTTTCCAGTGCCTTTAACACCATTCTGCCTCTTTGACTAAGAAGAAAAGCTCAAGGCTTTGCATTTTGATGTCCCCACAATCTTCTGGATTTTGTACTACATGACCAACAGACAGTTTGTGAGCCTGAGGGACTGTGTGTCAGAATTGGTGGTGTGTTATACTGGAGCACCTCAGAGAACTGTCCTGTTTCCCTTCCTGTTCATCCTTTACACAACAGATTTCCAACATCTGCGCTTGCCGTATACAGAAATTTTCAGATGACACATCCGTCATAGGGTATATTAATAATGGAGATGGGTCAGAGTACAGGAAGGTTTTGGAGGACTTCATCTTGTGGTGCAGGGACAACAATTTGCAGCTCAACATAAGCAAGACAAAAGAGCTGGTGGTGGACTTTAGGTATGACAGAGAGCCTCTGAGACCTATCACCATCCTGGGGGAGGATATGGAAGTGCTGCAGAGCTACAAATACCTAGGGTTTCTAATAAACAACTAACTGGACTGGTCTCAACCCCCAAAGGGTTGATCTGTATTCATGGCCCGGATGCTATCCAAGGGTGCTGCCCTCTTGCGCACCAGGGAAGATGTGGCCCCTCTCTTGTGGCCTCATGCATAACGCCGTGTGTAGAATTCACACTAAAACATGGCGTACGGACAAAAGCGGGAATTTTCCTTTCACACAAAAAAATACAGATGCATAAATTTATCCATTTGCCAACTTCCACGTTCTTATGCTCCATAAATCCCAGTCAGCGTGAAAAGTAACGCACATGCACACGCCTACTGCCACTCTCCAACTGCTCCCAGAATTATGCCTCTTTGAATATGCAAATCAATGTAAACAGCCCCTTAAGCTCAGCATTCTGTGAAAAGGCAATGGCAAAAGCACAGAAGAAAATAGAAGAATTTCAGCGAATACCAAGTGGAGGAAAGGAAAAACATACTTTTTGTTGGCTTAAACAGTGGTATAAACAACAAAAGGAAGTTGATCGAGTGTCATAGAGTGTCAGAGAAACTCGAAAGCTCAAGTTCACAAAGTCGCACAGTGCCGAAATAAAAAAGTTGTCAGATATCAAAGTCGCCATGAAAAGGCGAGTCGTAGCCCACCGTTTGGGTGTCATACAAAAGCTTATTAGGGTACAGAGAAACGAAAAAAAAATAGGGACACAGGGGTAAAATTCAACTTTAATCTCAAAATTTCCACTTTAATCACGTAGTTTATTTTGTCATTAAAGTAGAACATCATAAAGTTCATCTTAATATCATTTAATGTAATAGTTTCTCAAATCCCATCGTAACTAAAGTAGCACGTTAAATGCTTTGTTTTGTATGTGTTCTTCTATGTGCTCTATGTGTGTGAATCACTACGTGCTTCTTAAATGGGCTTTGTCTTCCTCCGACAGGACACAGAATCCATTACATTTGTGATATTACAGTTCTCTGAATAATTTAAATACTGAGATGTATACTTGATATCATTTTCATGCTGATAGGAATTAAAGCATGTATTAAACATGGGAAGATGGTGGCACAGTGACAGTGATGAGCTGGCGCCCTGTCCAGAGAATGTTCCTGCCCCGCCCTGAACCCCCCCCCCCCCAAGCAAAATGCTTGCTGTGCTGTGTGCAACCTTTGAGGAAATAATTTATTGTAGCAGTACTGTCTCTCTCAAACATACTAACCCCAATCCTTGTCCTTCCTTTCCTTTCTCCAAGTACCCAATCACCACACAATCAGCTCAGTAATAGACATTAAGCCATCTGTAAGCTTAGTACTACGATTCTTCAAAACGTTTAAGGAACATTGAAATATCTTCGTAGTACATGTTTAATTATTCTATCCATTTATACTTCCAGTGTCGCGCCAGCCCCAGCAAGAATACAGCGCGAGGCAGGAACAATCCATGAACAGGGCACCAGCTCGTTGCTAGCGCTGCAACACTGTGTCCTCACATGTTTAATTATTAACAATATAGATTATTTAAATGATGTTAACATTTTATCTACATAATGTAATAAACATATTTTGCTACATTTCATCTTAAAATTATATCATCATCATATGTAAATACATGCTAATGTGGCTCAGGTGGTGCAATATTATAACTGTATTGCAAGTTTACAGTGAGGTGATTGTACTTATAAGTACAAACAGTTCTACAAGGAGCACTTGATGGACTGATTGAGTGCGTTTAGAGTTTTTGGGATGAAACTGTTTCTGAACTGCGAGGTCAGTACAGGAAAGGATCTGAAGCATTGCCGTATGAGAGCAGTTCAATCGAATGTGCGCATGGCTGAGACAGTGTGTGCTTGATGCTGTATCCGGATAATTCTCTTTTCAATCAGCTTCTGTAGAGCTGTGATTCCACACCCAGATACAGTGATATAAATACTCCAAGTGGTGAAGTGAGAGTAATATGGAAAAAGATGATCTGCATAGGCAACCCCTAATGGGAGCAGCTGAAAGAAGAAGAAGAAGAAGGTGCAGTGAGAGTAACAACACTAAAGCAGCTATGGTATTTGGAATAGTTTGGCCATTCCATGGACCATTATATTGTTACAGGTTAATTACAATCAGATGCCTTAAACTAATAAACGATATGCAGTTAATTTCAGTGTATTTGATAAAGCCGTGATGTGGATCTAAAAAAGAAAGGGAAACCACACTGGAACAAAAGCATTGCTTTGACGCTGGGTGCTGCCAGTTTGCAAAACTGAGCGGAGAACTTGTGTACGCCAGGGTTTGAGCTAGCGTGAAAATGTGCGTGGCTTTACACCAAGTTTAGGTTTTATACATTACAATTTGAGCGGGGAAATGGTTGTACACAACATTTTTGTGTGTACACACAGTTTATTCATGAGGCCCCTGGTCCATCCCTTCTCGAGGCATCCTGGTGGGGCAAGGTCCCTGGTTATCTACCACATTGAACAATATACATTTATTTATTTAGTTTATTTATTTATATTTACATACTGATTGATTGATTGGTTGTATTATTTGTCCTGTCAGTCTGTTTCCGTGTTTTTATGTTTCTGCTGCTGTATGCATGTGAATTTCCCCTTGAGATTAATATAGTTTATCTAATCTAATCCACTAATCTAATATAACATTCATTTAAGAAAAGACGGATAAAGGAGGAAGCAAATCCATCTTGATTAATTTCACTACTTATTATGAAAGACATAAGAGCTGAAGAATATCATCACAGAAAGATGAGCTGGTCAAACTATGGAGTACCGGGTGGCTAAATGTGTTACTGATTAAACAGATAGTAAAGCAAGGCTAAGTGATGATTTTATTTTGAAAAATATCCAATTTATTGCTATTAACAGTAGAGAATCGTTCTATTGTTTTTTCATCCTCTTTTATTTGATACTTTAAGGAGGAGAGGAGTGTTAAATTTTAGAACATTCAACCTTTATATTATATAGTATGTTCCCACAGTTCCCAATGTACTTTGCAAGGGAAGATATAATGTAACTCTTTATATATGTTTTTAAATGATGGATGAGGTTAAATGAACTGCACAGGGTGACATAGTAGGTCAGAAGCAGGAACTGAACTGGAAACCTAGAGGTGAAGGGGGCATTTCGTTGGCCATAACAGCATAATCCTCCTCCAATGATGAACCCTTCCAGCAGACAAATTTCAGGGATAATATTGTCTGTGCTTTGCACCTCTAGCTGATCCCAGCTCCACTTGCTGTCCACCCCTTATTGCTTTTCTTTTAACTCTCCTTCTTCAGGATTGCATTCTGTCATGACAGCTTTAGCACCTACAGTACTGCATCCATTTAATATCTTCAGACAAGTCCTTAATAAAGAAGGCATTTTCCACTTGTTTGGATCTTCTGGCACAAAAGGAGTTCTCTTTGATACAAACCTGGTAAAATGCAAGAGAGAAGATCAAATGTAGCAACAGTGAATGGGTATGTTTTGTAGGCAGGAATAAGGTTCAATCAAAATTTAATGCATTACTGTGGTTGCCGTAGTTGTTACTGTAGTAATAGTGGTGTGTTCACGTGTACAGAGTGCACTAATATGCCCAACCTGCTTATGAAACGTTATTCTTTCAAATATAATATGTAGATTATATTTCTAATTATTATTATTATTATTATTATTATTATTATTATTATTATTATTATTATCTTGCATTGCTTGATTTCCTTTTTATTATACACTCTTGCTTTTGTTTTCATTATTATGCTGTATCAATCTATAAAAAAGTATTTCTTGGGTTCCATCAGGAGGATTATTGAGAAAGTTCTTTGCTTCCAGACAGGACCGTTTCTGGGCATAGGTAGTCTAAAGAAGCGCCTATGGCGCCCTCTAGTGGTCAGTGTGTATTACTGTAGCCCCATGTAGAGATTCATATCTTTATTTTGTTTAGAAAAATGTTGTCTGGACCGAATCGGAACACAAAGAAATGTTTATTTTGTGCACCTCACCAGTGCCTGGACTATGCACAGTACAATCTGTTGCTCAGAAATGACTCAAAGCGAATGTCTGATTAAATTGTTTTTTATTACTTTTGCATAGTAGCAATCCATCCATCCATTATCCAACCCGCTGAATCCGAACACAGGGTCATGGGGGTCTGCTGGAGCCAATCCCAGCCAACACAGGAACCAATCCCGGGCAGGGTGCCAACCCACCGCAGGACACACACAAACACACCCACACACCAAGCACACACTAGGGCCAATTTAGAATCGCCAATCCACCTAACCTGCATGTCTTTGGACTGTGGGAGGAAACCGGAGCGCCCGGAGGAAACCCACGCAGACTTGGGGAGAACATGCAAACTCCACGCAGGGAGGACCCGGGAAGCGAACCCAGGTCCCCAGGTCTCCCAACTGCGAGGCAGCAGCGCTACCCACTGCGCCACCGTGCCGCCCATAGTAGCAATGTTCGGTCTTAATATCTGACGGCCTCTACAGTCCAACAATAACACAAACAGCAACAACAGTGATGATGATGCCAATAATAATAATCCTCAAACTGTAGCATAGAAGAGACCGACATGGCATAATACAATTAAACAATCAAAATGGCAACAGGACTCTAGCTCTTGAGTGAATTGCTAAAAGCTGATGTAACTCATACTATGATCATCTCCCAAATGGACATACATTAAAACTTGTATTAAAACTTAGCAAATATCACCCTCTATTGCTCACCACCATTTGTAAGATTCACCCTGGGCACGCTAAAGTAGTTGTGCGCGTTTTAGGAGAGGTAGATTGGATTATTTGCATACACGAACATATGGTAAATAGGAATTATGGGTAAAAAGTCCAATTTGAATATAATGATTATATTCTCAGTTTTACTGAATGTTGTCATTATGTTAATTTTCAATTTATTTTATTAAGGTAAATAACATGCTATGTTACGGTAATGTGTTAGTTAAAATATATATATATATATATATATATATATATATATATATATACTGTATATATATATATATATATATATATATATATATATATATATATATATATATATATATATATATTGTAATAGACGGCCAGGAGCCCTGCCCCACCAGGATGCCGGAGGAAGGAGAAACCGGGACAGCGGCACCTCTTTTCCCTGGGTACCCGGCCGGTCCTTGATCCCTGGGGGACAGCACTTCCGGGACACCAGAAAGTGCTGACAAACCAGGGATGGTTTATGCCCAGAGTGCTTCCGGGTACAAGGGCAGCACTTCCGCCACACTGGGGAGTGCTGCCGGAAGTTGGTCATCAGGCACCTGGAGCACATCCGGGATAAAAGGGGCCGCCTCCCTCCATTCAATGGCTGCAGTCGGGAGGAAGAGGACAGAGCTCCGTGGAGAGGAGTGGAGGTGGTGAAGGACCTTGTAAAGGACTTTGTAAAGGACAGAGAAGATGGGTGATTGGTGCAGGGGCACTGTGTGCTGTGGACTTTCACTATAAATAAATGTGTGCTTTCTAGACATGGAGGTGTCTGTCTGTCTGTGTCCGGGGCTGGCTTCCACAATATATAGTATATCACCCAAATTAAAATGCACATGTTTAGTGGGTGGTTTAAATAGATAACTAAAGAAACTAAACCACAGTTTTAGCAATAACACAAACTTAAAATTTTCTTTAGAGAAACATTAAAAGCAATAAAGACTACTAATACAACCCGATACCTACTTATTTTCCAAAATAAATGCTAACTTGACATTCTTAAATTGTGAATTTGAGGTCCTAAATTCTTCGCTGTCCCCAGTCCTGTCTCCAGTTCTTAATGTAAAGGTCTGGCAGTGATGATTCCTCTCAAAGCAAAGGGGTGACAGGGCACCATTTACAACTTCACCTAAGGCAACAAAAATCTTTGAACTGGCTCTGCTCCAGGAGATGTATAAGAGGGACTGAACCTCCTAGTTAAACATTGATTGGTTTATTGCAGGGTTTAAATTTTTTTTTTGCTGCAACCCAATCTTTTCCTTTTTAGTGTCTTGAAATCCATACCTTGTTAAACGTCTGAATGATTGTCAGTGCGGGAGCTGTCGGGGGAGTGACCACCTTCCAGAATCATCGACAATTGTCAGAATGGAGAGAGGAATTGAAGACAATCATAAGAGCAATGTTGATTGCTTAATCTACCCATGGCGATCCACTTCGCAAACAATTTGAGTCCTATTATGATTAAATACAACAATAACTTGTGACCTAACAGCATCCAATATATTTCAAGAAATCCTGGTTTATTTGACCAAAACATCTATATCACATTTTTAGTGAAAGGGGTGAGAAGAGAATTGCATGACTTGTTCAAGCTAAGAGAAAGGCTAAAGACATTTAAATAAAAGTTATATTAAAGAGTGGTGTGCAGAAGAGTATCTCTGAATGCACAGTCTGTTAGAATTTGTAGTGGATGACCTACAGCAGCGGAAGATCATGCCAGGTTCAGCTCTTGTTAGTTAAGAACAGAAAAATGAAGCCATTGGACAACTAAAGGCAGGATGTTGCCTGGTCTGACAATTCTCCATCTCTGCTATGACAAGCAGAATTTAGGATTAGAAGTTGCCATAAAACATATGAACCCATTGATCAATCATGCCATTTGTGAACAGTATTGTATGGTAGTTGTAGTGTAATGGTTTTAAGAATATTTTCTTTGCATACTAAGCCTCCTAAAACTGATTGAGGTTTATTTTCATGACATAGCAACTCCATCATTGTCACTGACCTTGTGCATCCCAGTGGCTGTAGACTACTATTTCAAATAGACACTTTCAAAACAAAAATACAGTGTCATTAAGTATGCCCCATCTTAGGTTGGCTCCACAAACATGACAGTAACTTTATTTTATTTCAATAATCTGTACAATCTTGACATCTCTAATCAATAAAGCTGCTATAGGATGAGGTGTTCCAGAATGTTGGCAGCATGAAACTAAATGAAAGGTCACCATGGACACTAATCCTTAAGGAATGCTTCCAGTGGTTCAATAAATCCATGGCTTGAATTCAGGTTCTTCTGGAGATAGAAGTGAGACCCTACTTGTTACTATATAGGTGTCCCTAATGAAGTGACTGCTGAGTATAGAATTACTGATTAACTTAACTTACAAGTCTTTGGAATGGGAGAAAAACAGGAGTACCTGATGAAAAGACGGAGCCTGGCTTCAGACTCACATCCACCCTTGCGATATCTAGAAGATTACAGTTAATTTATTTAAGACATTAGAACAATTGTCTTAGCATATTCTTTATTTTCTCAACCCACTTATACTTAAACAGAATCACAGGTACTTAAACTTAACTAAAACTAATTTTTAAAAAATCAACTTCAAGTGCAAGTTTTACTTGCCATATTTAAAGTTTTAACCATACACATTCTTTTAGTGGCAAAATCCTTCCACCATTTTCCAAAATTGCTTATTTCCTTTCATGGTTGTTGCAAGTAGCGGCCTATTCTGGCTACACTGGTTGAAGTGCATAAACCAATCCTGAATGAAATAGCAGTGAGTCTTTGGGCAGACACCCATATGAGGGGTCAAACAAGCAATAAATCATATATTTATGTGCATAATCTATTGGTTTACATGTGAACACTATTTATTTTTGAGTATTTAATATTGGTTTGCTTACATACAATACTGGTTTAATTCATATAGTTTGTGTCCATATATTATCAGTTTGTGTGTGAACTATATTGGTTTGTATATGTGTAATATACAAATAATGTGAATTTCCCCTTGGGATTAATAAAGTATCTATCTATCTATCTATCTATCTATCTATCTATCTATCTATCTATCTATCTATCTATCTATCTATCTATCTATCTATCTATCTATCTATCTATCTATCTATCTATCTATCTAATACTGGCTTTGTATGTTTACTACTCATATTGATTTGCACTGGTACAACATTGGTTCGAGTGCATTTGTTGTTGGTTTGTGAGTGAACTGTATTGGTTTATGCTCAAATACTATCGATTTGTGAAAGAACTGTGTCACAGGGGAACATTTTTGTACAATGGGTGGTTTTCTTTTTCTCTTAGGCAAAAAACAAGTAATAATAATCATAATAGATGAAGGGGCAATAGGCAGCCTTTGTTGAGAACAGGGTGATAAGTGAAAAGGCAAATTTCCAGAATAATTCTGTTACAGGATATTGTGATGGCTGTCTACTTTGAAGATCAGACTGCTTTGATTGGTACCTCATCAACATCCAGTATTGTGATACAGACAGCCTGCTTCCTTTGAAAATTAACGTGTTCTGGGGACATTGGTTTCTAATCAGCATACAGTGGTATATATATTTCCTGAAGGCTGACACCAATACTATTGTTTAACCAATGAAAATGTGTTTACACTAGCAAAAGAAATTGGTATGCACCACTGTTTAATCGATCTTCATGTTGATCTAGGCAGAGGCTAAAACAGATAAAGTTGTAGGCATTGGGTGGTAGAAAGAAATGATCCACTGAGAATGCGGTCAAGATCACTCCCACAGAGCGCAGGTACTCGCAGGCAGATGATGGAACCTGTCCGACAAGAAGTGAGGGTCACAGACGGTGACACCTACCTCTAGGGAGGAAGAGACAGTTTCACCACAGAGATGCCGGTTGTGGGTCCAACAAGAGAAGGAAGAGGACTGAATAAAAGCTGGTGGATGAAAAGCTGTGCCTAACTTGCTGTAGCAACACAAGGTACTTAGAAGTGAAAGAGAATACTCACACACGAGGAAGAGACATGGGCAGGGATTCAGCAAGTTAGCAAGACTTCATTTGGGAAACAAGCATTCAGCGAACAGAGTGTTTTAGTGGGACAGTTAGAAGACTAATTGTTGTGGTAAAACAACTGGGATTTTGTTCCACCAAAGGTTGTATCCTCCACTGTCACGTTTTAGGGGACTTTCAGTGTGGACTGTGTGCTTTCTTTTTAAAAGGTTTTCGCTCCTGATTCTTATCTACATTTATCTTCTTGGTGAATTGTCTGCTGTCTTTTTTTTTTTTTTTTTTAAATTGCTGTCATGTCTTTCATTGTGTGTTTACTCACTGCCCAGTTTAAAGAAACCAGTGTGCTAGTATCTTTAAATTTTAAGAGTTCTCAGTCTTTTAATAAAACTGGGTGGCATAGTCTGATGTCTTATCTGTTTTTAAGGTAGATTACCTATAAGTGTGACCAGACACCCGTCGTAACTGTATTGGCTTGCGTTCATATACTACTGGTCTAGCAATGGATTTGTGTGTGCACTATATTGGTTTCATGTATGCACTTGAGCCAGTGATATACAAGTGTAAACCAATATGGTTCATATGAGAATGTGCAGATAGCCGAAATAAAGCGGCTTGGTCAGACATAGAGCCATTATCCCTTGAACTTTGAAGCAATAGCACTAATCACTGCATTTCCTATCAGAACAAGGCAGCAAGTGGATGAGGCATGCAGCAAGCACAGAAAATATTTATGCATTTTATTATATTTGTGAATATTTATTTTTTGTTTTGTTAAAATTTTGTACTTCACGGGTTTCATTTTAATGGCAATAACATTGAGCAATTTAGCAGAGATAATGACATTTCTGAGACCATTGATAATTGTGAATTGCAAAGGACCACGCTTGAAAATAGTCTGTAAGTTCACCAAAGCTTCACATTAAAACTGAGAAATCTCAGTAGTCTATTTGTGGACTACGCTTGCTTCTTTTGACTTTGACTTTTGCCTTGTCATTTAGCAATATTTAAAGTATAAATGGTGCTGTTGTAGTAACAATGCAGAAAAAAAAGTAGGGATAATCATTATAAGAAGAAACACTGGTGAAAATAAGCAAGCATAATTCTTGAAAATAATAATAGACTTATTATGTTCACAAAGAATTCTTGAAAACACTAATAGACTTACTATGTTCACATCTTGGTATCTTTATCATAGTGTCTTACATGTGGTGTCCAAGTGGCTCTTATTAGGGTAGGACAGTTGACAGCATTGCAACCGCTAACTACCTCTTCTCACTTCCCGCATTCCTGAGGACAAATCCCAGGTCACTTCCAGTACAAGTCTGGAGGTCCTGCTTCTTTGGCCTTGGCAGTGATCTAAACTGTGAAAGCCCCAGAAGTAATTTGGACTTCTGGATTTGAATACCACAGAGAACTCCGTAACAGAGAATCAACTTGATTATAAGACTGGTAAAGGGCCCAAGTCGTCCTTAATCTTGTTCTTGTTTCCCTTTTTATTTGATTGCCTTTATTGATTTGCCTTTGTACTAACCCCTAATTTCTCTTCTGTTCTTTTTCCGGTTTTCTGTGGTGGCGACCTGAGCCACCACCACCTAATCAAAGCAACATGATGTCCCCACATTGATGGATTAAAGGCCAGAAGTCCATGTGACCGTCATCATCAAGTCCTTCCATGAAAACCCTGAATACACTGAGGACTGATCATTTATGTTAGGTAGAATGCCTAGAGGGGGCTGGGCGGTCTCATGGCCTGGAACCCCTGCAGATTTAATTTTTTTCTTCAGCCGTCTAGAGTTTTTTTTTTTTTGTTTTTTCTGTCCTCCCTGGCCATCGGACCTTACTTTTATTCTATGTTAATTAGTGTTCTCTTATTTTAATTCTTACTTTGTCTTTTTTCTCTTTCTTCATCATGTAAAGCACTTTGAGCTACATTATTTGTATGAAAATGTGCTGTATAAATAAATGTTGTTGTTGTTTATTAAATAGAGTAGCCAGTAGGTCTCCAACCCTTCAAGATATTCTGCTTGTCCATTTTCACAGGATTACAATAGGTATAGCTAATCCCATAATAGGTAAACCTCTAGTATGGGGAACAGTTGGTAATCACAGTTAGCCTGGTCTGAAGAATATGGTGACTCTCACATTTCTCTGAATCTACATCATCAGCATTCATAACCCCCGCAGTATGATTTTGGGCATTTTTGTAAAGCAATAGATGAACAATTGAGAGCCTTCCTGCTTTTTGATAATTGACTAGCTCAAATGCCAAACCAATATTGACTGGGCCTAACAAAACTCAAAGTCCTAACAACTGATCATCATATGTGAGGTCTAATTTCATCACATTAAGTGATCAATAAGTCATTTTTGCTTTTTAATGGCTTTTTAATGGCTTTGCTGACATACATGCTTAGTTTACACATTTATATAAAGACTTGGCTTGCATTTATCCATACAGTGAACTAGAATTTTCTATAATGTCAGAATATACTGTACATGTCAGGTTGGGGGTTGGGGATCCACCCCATCCTTTGTTCTACATGCAGTTTTCCTTATATCTTCTTTTTGATAATGGTTGCCTAGCAACAAAAATATAAATCTGTTGTCAAATGTATTGGTGGCATCATGGCCATCATCTTATAGAAGGATCAGTTGCATGCACAGTTTTTTCATTAAAACAAAAAGTAAATAAATAAAAATGAAAACACACATTGACAAGAGAAAATTAGTTTTTTTAACAATTTCATTTAAGATATGGTTTAGATTGTTGGCATTTACTTCTCTATTGACTTTGATTTGTTTTGTTTATTTTTTTTTTGTTTCTTTTTGATTGTCAGTTGTTAATCCATGGTCCTTAGTCCTTAATTTCTGCTATGTTTAGACCTGTTAAAGATGTTAAAGACTCTCTGCCACTGCACACTTGTCACCATTTTGGGACTCTCTTTTCTTGGCAGCCATTAAGGTTGTTTACAATCACTATGCCTCTTGCTGGTCATACGTTACATCATGTCATTACATCTCAGGTATTAAATATGGCGCAATACAGCTGCTGGCATCCGTGTATACAATATCTTTCCTAAACCTTTCAGTACTTTTTCTATTACAATTGGTGGAAGTTAAAATGCACTTCTGAGCAGACTTTAGTATTAGGACCTCTTGGTTTGACTATTTTGATAATGACTTCTGATTAATCTCACTGGTTTTGGTTAGATTTACTTTTTGTTTGACTTCCTAGTTTCTGACTGCTGCCTGTCATTTGACTTTGTTCCTGCCATTTCATTGCCGTTAAGTCCTTCCTTTAATTCCTAATGATCAATTTTGTTTCTTAATAGAAAATTCCTAGGAAGAGACAATTGTTATGCTTTCAGAATCAAACTCATCGTTGATTCTATTGAACATAACAGTCTCTTATACAGATTTGGCCTGTCATGTACTGATTTTAGGTGGTTTAATTAATCCTTATCATATTGTTTGCAACATGCATACTAGGAAAATGCCAGAATCCCATTCCTAGCTCAAAAGCTTTTTCATTTTAGATATTCATTTTGTCTTCTTTTGAGTTAAAAGTTTGTATTTCTTTTTTTTTGCTATTGAATATTGTTTTGTTTACTGCTTACTTTTTATACGAGTTGTAAGGGATGGCCGGCAGCTCAACCCCGCCAGGACGCCCCAAGAAGGGAAGGATGGGGGAAGGCAACTATTTTTAGACACTGCCTCCCCCAAGACGTTAGATGGGGACTTCCCTGCAGCATAGCGGTGCCCCGGATTCCTGCAGGGTACTATGATATTTGGAGTTTGGCTTCACAGCCCTGCTAGATACCGTGGGTGCTGCCAGGAAATGCTGCAGGAGGACCTGGGGAGTCCTGCTTCCCTCATAGTTTGGAAGTACTAGTGAGTCGCAATGATGGAAATCAAGAAGTACATCCGGGCTGAAGAAAATGCAAGTTCTCCATCTGACCTGGAAGTGCTGGCAAGTCACATGGACAGAAGAACAGAAGCACTTCTGGGTCGGACACTATATAAAGGACTGCTGTGAACCCAGCAAGTGAGCCAGAGTCGGGTAGAGGTGGACAAAGCTTGCTGGGAGGTGTGGAGGAGAGAAGACAGAGAGAGAATTGTGTTGATTGTTGTATTTACTTGTATTAGTTGTGGCTGTGGTGCTTAGGGGCACTATTTATAAAAAAAAAAAGTATTAAAATACTTCTTAGTGCTTTTACCCTGTGTCCTGAGCATCTGTCTGTTGGGTTTAAAGGGGCAACAGCAACCCCTAGTGTTCACACAGTGTTATGTTTGTTAATTCTCTGCATTTAATATATTAAACCTCAAGGGTGGGAGCCCCTGACTCTGCAGCTGGGGGGCCGCCCTTAGACCTTTATAAGCCTGCAACCCTTATAATGCCATACTTTGACATTAAATGTTGAACCTCCCTTGTTTGAGTCTGATTTGGATTTGAATTTCACTTGTGTTTTCTTTTCTTTTTAATCTTTTTGTTGATTTTGGCTTTGTAAATAGAAATACGTTTGTTTTTGAAAGGAGTGGTATTTTTAATTTACTGTTTGTTAATTCATTTTTGATCCTCCTTGATTTTGCTTAATTTCTGATTCTTTGTTAATAATTCTTCCCAAATAGAAAGGGATTTTGCTTTCATCATTGTGAGATAGGGTTTTATGGTTGCTCTCTTCCCCTTTGTAAGTTTTGAATACAAATAAGTCCTTTCTATTTTCTGTTGGGCCTATGAACGCAATAAGTCTGCTTATAAATTTTAGGGTAAGGCTCCTCTTGACAGTAAGCCTCTGTAGAGCGTTTGAGGCCTACTCCTAGAGGCAAAGCCTGGTTTTAAGTTTTGTGAGTTTGACCAGAATCCTAACAATGCTGAGAAGTTTAATGACAGCACTCACTTGTTCATGTCTACACTAAGATATCAAGACATTAAGGTGTATTCACCCAAAAAATCAATCTACTGTTATTAATTGACTGTTTTACTGAGGAAAACATGTGATAAGTAAAAATTACTTGTCTTTGAATTTAGACAAAATGTTTTCATAAGGGAATATTCTGTAAATAAGTAATGTCAATCACTCTTAATTCAAAGCACTTGTCTAATTTGAAGCAGAATGTGCGTGATATTTACATGTGTGGTGACTGGCCCGGACACAGACAGGTAGACATGATTTTATCACCCAACACACGTTTATTTACAATTATTCACAATAAGTGCACAACCCAGTCACCCAATCACCCTCAGTCCAGGCCCTCCAAGACTCTGTCCACTTCCACCCGACTCCAGCCATCAAATGGAGGGGGGCGGCCCCTTTTATACACACCCGGATGTGCTCCAGGTGCCTCCCGATTAGCTTTTGCCAGCACTCCCCAGTGTGGCAGAAGTACCTGCTGCGCACCCAGATGTACAGGTGTGGCGGAAGTGCTGAGGGCCAGGGCTGCTCAGGCATTGGGGTGCCTCCTGGTGGTGACCACAGGTCCCTATAGGGTTGAGCATCCAAGCTCAATTCCCGTGGTCCCCAAAGCCACCAGGGCGGTCGCTCCCTCATGGTTTGGAGGAGGCGTAAGCCCTCCTCCGGTCCTTCTGGGCATCCCGGCTGGGTACCACCCCCAGCCACTTGCCACACATGTTATCTTGGACATTTATGTAACCTTTAATTATCACATTTTAACGATTTCTAAAACCTACTTAGTTCATTGTCAAAATATTCAGTTATTAAAATGGTCTCATATTAGTTATGAATTTTGAAATGCTAGTTAATTTATTTTTATCATAAAGAGATGACTATTGTAAGGGATTATGGTTGGCCTACAAAAATTGTTTGACTTCAACTGTGTGGTTAATTCAGCTTAATACATAGTGAATCTTAACTAGTACAAATAGAATTGACCATTAATCATTACTCTCCATCTAGCAGGGAACAGAAGAGAATATTTGATTTCAGGTCTATGTAGGCATCGTTTAATGCTGTGGAATGCAGCAAATTTTGCAGCAGTTACAGGAGAAAAATCTTGAAATATATATGAATTTGGCTGTTTTCAATAGAACATCATGTTGTCTTAATTCCGTACTTTTCAAACCTAATTATTAAACGTTTTGGCTTCAAGACATTCAAAATACTCAGGTGATAAGCATTAAGATCCCCATGTCAGCTTTAAAGTCTTCTCCCAGTATTTTAGAGAAGAATCCATCCATCCATCATCCAACCCGCTATATCCTAACTACAGGGTCACAGGGGTCTGCTGGAGCCAATCCCAGCCAACACAGGGAGCAAGGCAGGAAACAAACCCCTACAAATTTTACTGGGTTCATAATTTCTAAGTTTTCGGGTAACCTTTTTATCCTGATGTTTTCTCTTCAGAATATGTATCTTCAACTGCTACACATTTATTACAAAGCATATTACATTCGAATGCTAGTGCAGTTGTTCTTTTATTGGTAGCAGGCATCATTTGTTCTACCTTCTCAATTTGAGTTGTAAGCATGGGCTTTACCTCTTCCAAGTCAGCCCAAATTGCTTTGATTTTATGTTAAATTTGCTCATTTTTTTCTGTATGCTTTCATCCAAAGTTTCCTTTCAACTTAACATGAAAATTATTACTTGAACATACATCCAGATCGTTCATATCCTGACTCAGTTTATCTGTTGTACTTTGTATATCCTGTCTGAGTTTGAATTTTCACCTCACTAGCCTTGTTAATGACCTAGCCTGCTTCCTCACTCTGCCTACTCTCTTCTGATGGAGTAATGTAACCAGATGATATTGAAGCTCCTGAAGTACAGTGTATGCTTGTAATGGTTGCTGGTGGAGTCGAGGCACTCCCACCCTGATTTGAGTTTGCCACTGTCACACACATGCTCTTGGCAGACAACCTGAGGGCTTATCTAACAGTACTTCCACCCTGAGTTGAGGGTTGATGCTGCTTCCTACTGCCTCTTCTCCTCTCTTCCTTGTAGATCCGACAACTTGCAGCATCAGAACCCACCCCATCTGCTCTGGCTTCCTTTGAAGGGGTTCCACTGCCAACTTTCTTCTGTCTTGCTGATGAGTCGCATCTGGACAGACGTACTAATTTTGCTTTTTTTTTTTTAATTTTGTCAAAAATATGTTTGCCTCCAAGGTGCCTCACCTCTTCATTTTTCTCTTGTGTCTTCCTTACACTACACAAAAGTAGTACATTTTGACTGTCATTCTCACTCTCACAATTGCTGTGGATCAGAATGGATATTTTATGGGGAGATCCCGGCTAATTGTGGTCATGGTTATTCTCATCATCCTCCAAATGTGGAATGACGTAATCTGAGGCCAACATAGATTTGATCTTTAAGTATTTTTTCACTTTTTTTAGGTCTTTCTCTTCCTTTGTTTGCTTCTTCGTGTTTGAAGTATCCTTTAAAGTAATAAAATGCTTGATACCCCAGCACACAATAAAAAAAGAAATAAACACCATTGTCATCAAATAAATTGTCATAGGTGTCCATCCCCTACATTGAATGACATCGACTCTGTGATCAATTCTTTGTCCATACCTTGCCAGAGGAAGTCGAACAAGAGGTAAAAAGATCGATTCCAATAATCTTTAAAACATGAAATGAGTATTTTAAATGCAAGAGCCAAATAGTGTATGTGGCATGCAAAGAAGAATGCTAACAGTGCATAAGTATTTGTGTTTGCAACTTGTACCTGTTCTATCTCACAAGGGATATTAAAAAGAAAAATGAAAAATGAAAAGGAGAATTGCAGTTAGAGAATGGGCTAAAGGTCAAATCTAGGAATCAAAATGATTGTCAAAACTTAAACAAGAGCCAGAAATCGGAGTCAAAAAAAACAAGAACAGCCTTCTCATTTTTATTCCCTGCCCTATAGGACATGCATCTATATAAGGTCTAAGCCCTCCATCTTTGTTCTCGACAATGAAAAAACCTGCTCCTATTGGATTATTCAATGGAACAATAAACTCATTAGCTACATTTTCCTGAATATATGATTCCATTGCTTCTTATTCAGGCTTAAATAGAGCATGTATTTTTTTTTTGGGTAAGAGTTCATCTGGGAGCAGTTTAATACCACAATCATAGTTACAATGTGGGGTTAACCTATGTGATAAATCTTTATTTAATTCTTTCATTGTGACAATCCAAGTTTTTGTTCTATTTCACAAAGGATAGTACAAGAAAAATGAGCATGAGATTCATAGTCAATGAACGGCAAATGATCAAAACTGGGAGTCAAAACAGTCTAGTATCCAAACCAAAATGAGAATCAGGAATCAGAGTCACAAAAAACAATTGCAGATATTCAGTAACTGAGAAGAGCAAATAATAATCTACTCTCTTTATATATAAAATCCTAAGCCTAAAAGTGCAATGATTTTGTGCAACAATTTTATGTGACATTTTTATGTCATGTTTTTTGTCACGCTTTAAATTGGGCTTATTTTAAAACCTACATAATATATGTTTGGTATCATTCTTTTCAGAATTTCTCGAACTTTAATGTGATGTTTTTAGATTTTCAGATTCTTATTCTGTTTTTAAATTATAAACTAAAATATCCCGCGAGATTAGACTTTGCGCCAAGACATTTAACCACACCCAGGGCCGGAAATAAAAGACAAAGAGTAGATGACAAAGACAGCTGCTGTACAGGCTTTTAAATATTTGAAGTGTTGCGTGAAATGCAGATCACACGGCACAGCAGCAGCTGATCGAGCAAAGAGGATGTAAAAAAAACTGTATTTTGTTTCCCATTGTATCACCGTTTTAGAGGGGGTTTTGGAGGAGCGACCATGTCTCCTTGGGGTTCGTTCAGCCCCCCCCCCCCCCTCTTCACAACATGAGCGACAGAGACACGAAGTGGCTGGCTCATAGCACAGGCCAGGGGGTTGGCGAGCGAAGCGAGCAGGGGGTAAGCCCCTAGTAATATTATAAAAATAATAATATTCTACATTATATTCTTGTAACAAGAGTGTATCCATCAAACTCGAATTTTAAGCCGTCACTCTGATGGCATATCCAATGAGAGCATAGCTGTGAATTCTGGGAACCATTACCAAGGAAACCATCAACAAAAAGGCTCTAAAATAGCGGCAAAAACCAAATGATATAGCGGCACAATGTAAACAAATAATATGGTCCTTAATTAAGCCAAATACAGCTTCCCTCACCAAATATTCAATATTATTTTCCATGAAAAAAACAGATACCATATAAATATCGGCAGGAATTTAATCAGAAAAGACTAAATACATTTATAAAAATTCAAGATCACAACAGTACCAGTTTCAATTTACAGTAACTCATGTTTATTGCTATTTGTCTCCCGTATTTTTTATATTTATATTTTTTTTCACTTTTTGTGTAATATTACCTTTCTTTTTCTTTGAATATGTTATTATTTTAATACTTTGTTCTCTATTACAATGATTTGCTACTATAATATCATACATATAAAATAGTAAAGAATAACAGAAATACATTTAGTATAGCTCACATATAGTTCACATTCTACACAGTACACAGTACAAGTGTGAAAGTGTGTTTGTAGATGTTGTGTTTAGGCCAGGGTTCCCCAGGCCTATGTTTAAATTCCTTTTTATGTCCTATTATTGTTATTATTTATTAAATATTATTGTTTATGTTATGTATTTTTATTTATATAACTATGCATTTTTTCAGAGAGTATTTCTCAGCTTAATTGTTCCTTGTGTTTTGTGGGTGGTTCCTCAAGAGGTGGGACCACCTGTCAATTTCTGTTGAGAGACTTCTCCTAGCCTTACAGAGGCTCATGGGAATTGCAGTCTCTTTTGTTGTACATTGTATGCACTTGGTGGCTGGTGACTTTTTTGTTATCACAATCTTTTGTATTTACTGGCTTTTTGGCTCTTTGCTTCTGTTTCTAAGATTATGATTTTGCAATAGTTTTTTGTAACATATTTGCCTAGAATTGCCTTGTTGGCAATTCTTTTTGCCTCTTTTTTGCTCTTTTGAGCAAGTCAAGTAAAGTCAAGTTGGGGAGCATGCACTGGTACAGTGCGTTGCGGCACCCACTACACAACGAAACAACTCAGGATCCCGGTTGGCAACCCCCCCAGGCAGACACGCGGTCCAGTCCCACCCTCTGAAAATGGCCATCTATCTGCCACAGTCAGGAGTTACGTGGGCGACCCCTTGGCCTGGTCCAGCACCTTGGGTCTGCAACAATGATGATCTTACGAGTTGGATCACCCTCGGGGAAATGTGCCACATGGCCTTTTGAGCATTTTGTTATATTTTCTGATTGTCTTTTTTAAACTGGGTGGCACAGTGGTGGAGTGGTAGCACTGCTGCCTTGCAGTAAGGAGACCTGGGTTCGCTTCCCGGGTCCTCCCTGTGTGGATTTTGCATGTTCTCCCCATGTCTGCGTGGGTTTCCTCCAAGTGCTCCGGTTTCCTCCCACAGTTCAAAGACATACATGTTAGGTGCATTGGCGGTCCTAAATTGTCCCTAGTGTGTGCTTGGTGTGTGTTTGTGTGTGCCCTGCGGTGGGCTGGCACCCTGCCCGGGATTTGTTCCTGCCTTGCACTCTGTGTTGGCTGGGATTGGCTCCAGCATACCCCGTGACCCTATAGTTAGGATATAGCGGGTTGGACAATGACTGACATGACTGACTTTCTTAAACTAGTGGCAAATTTCAAATAATGTTCTTGACATATGAGGTTGTAAATGATTTCTCCTCATCTTACTGCAGAACCTTTAAATGAATATACTCATGAATATAAACTTCAACTTCAACATACTGATTTCTTTAAATCTCATGGATAAAAAAATTTACTGCAGGCAGAGTTTTAAGCTTTAGGGCCCTAAAATCTCTGCAATCGTGTACCTAGCAATGTATGTCAGATCTCTAATTTATCATGAAATAAAGCAACCACCAAATATAATAAATCAAAATTGTGTAGATTGGTCCCAATGTGTACAAGTATTAAAGACATACATATAAAGAATGTTCAGCAGGGGCTACACGGTCTTTTGTGAACAGAACTGTATGCCTTTTTATTCACATCTGTGACGATCGATTTGCTGTTCTGTATAAGCAATGCTGTGTTATAATAGTAGGAAAAAGGCTTTATAGGTGACTTTTTTAACCTTAGATTCAAAGTGAAAGTGTTTCTGTTCTGGTATTAAAAAATGCAAAAAAAAAAACAAAACAATGTATTAGACTTTTTCAGTCTTTCTTTCGATCTTGTTAGCTTTATTGTATTATAAGATTCTTTTTATGTGTGCCTTTCTATCCTTGATAGTGTGATCAAATTTTTAAAACTTTTTTTTTTGTATTATCTGGTATTTTATTTCTACTTTTTAATCTAACTTTATAATGCAATCATGGAAGTGATGTAAACTCCATATTTTATAGATAAAAATTAGCAAGGATAATCACAACAACAAATCTGTTCTGGACCAAACAGCATGCCCACCAGAGGGAGTCTATGGTTAACCAGTTGGAGGCTCTGCCTCAATGACAAAAGATTTAAATGGAAGGAGAGATCGTTGCTGGCCCTGCAATAACATAGAAAGCATAGAGAATGAATTGTAACAGCAAAGACAGTAGAGAAGGATGAGAAAAGAGAAACGGGTTGATAAAGTCTGCGAGAGAGAGAGAGAGAGAGAGCTAGAGAGATAAAAAGGATAGAATGGAAACAGAAAAATAACAAACTCCGCTGTGGCTCGAACAGATTCCAGAAACTGGTGTTGCATTTTGCAGCTTGATCCAGAAACCACAACTAACTTGAATTATGTAATTTCTAAAGTATTAAATGAAGGCTACCAAAAAAGTTATCATAAATAGACTTACACTTCATCCAAGGTAGTGTTGAATTAAAAAATGTTTATACTTTGCCATGCATGCACATCAGAGGATCCCCTTAAGGGCTCTGTCGAGGTTTGTAATAACCCACTGGGACAATAGAGGACGCTATCGCTGACATTCTCTTCTTCTTCCCTCTCCACTGCTAGCACCCCACCTTCTGGTTCCCTGACCATGAGAGCCCCAGCTGCCTGGAAGGAGGTGCCACCCGCCGGATGTATCACCCTAGTAAACGGACCCTAATCCACAGCTAGAGCTGAACTTTTCCTTTGTTGTCGAGGGTAAAAGTTATAATGCCTCGGGAGCATTCTCTTTTATGTTTGAACTTTCTTTTAATTAAACGGGATGACCCGGTTGGCGCCCCAAATTTTCTGCAGCGACCTGTCATTCCTGCATCTGGCTACAATTTATAGCATCTCTCAAGATATTCTAAGGAAACTGCTGTGATTTTATGCTAAAACTTTGGATCTGATTTTTGAACAAATGATTCCCAAGCCAACATATTAAAGATATAAAGGCCTTGTGTCTTCTAACAATCATCAATAAGACAAAATCGGCAATGTTTTTAAAGTTCTGTAAAAAAAAAAATAGTATGCAGGCACATTTTAAAAATAGTTACTTTATGAGTTTGAGTATGCTTGAAAGAAGCATATTGTATTAAAAAGATTTTTTTATCCATCTATTTATTGAACACAGCCCCCTGCATAATTATAGTCAACTACAAGCCAAAAAAAGCCATTTAAATAACCCCCAGTTCCAAGGCACTTTTCAGGAATATTTATTTAGAGTTACTAGCTATCCTAACAGTGGTGATCTGTGTATAGCTACTGTACTATTCCTTGTAATATAAAATACTGTGGCTCAGGTAAACAGATTAGCGAAAAGGTGGGTGTTGTAACAGCGTGTTGTGTGAGCTTCAGTTAAAATTGAAATTTTTCCCAAATGTACTTTGTTTAAGGTTTTAAAGGGACTCATAGCCAAAGACTCTGAAGGAGATCAGACTGAAACAATATGTTAGTAATATTAGCTGGGAAGATCACTGAAACAGCAACTTGCAAGGGAAACTATTATTTGGAAATGGGGTAAGTGTGTGTGTGACTGATTTGCAGCATGCTTTAAACTGCTGAAGCAGACTGTTATAAAACTGACTGCTGACGAATCTTACTACTGCCTCTGATGAATCCTTTCCCTCTTAACCGCATTCCTTTTGCTTGTTAAACATTCCCTCAAGGCCTGTTTTAGCTCTCTTTGACGGTGATGAGCAGGTTTAGAGAGTGGATGAATGGATGAAAGCTAATCAATTTTCCTTTTCAAAAGCATGGTTGAAAATTTTTGCTTTACCTACAAAAATTTAGCATGTTGCATTCTTCATTCTACGTCTAGTCAAAAAGTCAATGCAAATCACCAACAAGAAGGGTGCCTGTTAAAACCTCTGGTACTCTTTTTTTGTACATTTGTATATATGTAATTTTGTTTTTCTGTTATATTATTATTTTGGCAACACCATTTTATGATATATATATTTTGGAAGGATGCTCATTTTGAGTCTTTGCTCAGCCTTGGCCATGTTGTTTATAGCTGCTATACTTGTAGCCAGTCATATAATAAAGAGGTCACATGACATGTTGTGATATCATGTCCTGTCTATGTCTATATAAAATGGCAGTGCAATGCTACTGGTAGCTTGCCAATAGGAATTCGCCAGGCTAATACAGTGGAGCACTTTAAAAAACTGCTAAAACACATTACTTTAACATGGCTTTCTCATAGCATCATTTTAGTTTAATCCCGATACTCTGTATATTCAATTAATTATCATTATCATTCATTTTGGCTCTGAAATCCGTACTAACCCCTACTTTCTCTGCTGTTTTTTTTCTGGTTTTCTGTGGTGGTAATCTGCGCCACCACCAACTAATCAAAGCACCGTGATGTCCCTACATTGATGGATTAAAGGCCAGAAGTCCACATGACCGTCATCATCAAGTTCTTCCATGTGAACCCTGAATACAATGAGGACTGATTGAGGTCATTTATGTTGGACTAGTCATTAAGCCCGTTACAATAATGGGCGCTAGAACAGTAGTGCATAAACATTAGTAGGAACAGTCTATATTAAATGGCAAGGGACCTTGACCTCATTCTGTTTGTTGGTCGTATTTTTCTTTGTCTTTCAGCCTTTCTTTTGTTGATGTTTACTTGCTGAGCTGACCGTTCTTCATGTGCTGCCGCCGTGTATTGTGTGTCTTTAATTTTCTGTGACAGTAATACTGTCTTGTACGTCCGCTGGCTTGTACGTCCGTAATATACCATTAATTTTCTCTGGCGGTAATACAGGCATGCACGTTGGTAATATGCCTTTAATCTCCTCTGACAGTAATACTGGCTTGTATGTGGCTGTAATATGCGTCACTGTATTGTGTACCTTTAATTTCCTCTCGCAGTAATACTAGGTTTGTATTTCCGTAAAACACCTGTAATTTTCTCTGACAGTAATATCGCGCATCGCACCGTGCCCCGCTCATGCGCACTTCACCAGAAGACACACACACACGGACACCTGGACGCACACAGGGATTTTATTAAAGAGGATAGATAGGGGGCAGGGTGGTCTCGTGGCCTGGAACCCCTGCAGATTTTATTTTTTCTACAACCGTCTGGAGTTTTTCTTTGTTTTTGTTTTTTTCTGTCCTCCCTGGCCATCAGAGCTTACTTTTATTCTATGTTAATTTATAATTGCCTAATTTTATTTTCTTATATATTTTGTCTTTTTTCTCTTTCTTAATCCTATAAAGCACTTTGAGCTACATTGTTTGTATGAAAATGTGTTATATAAATACATGGTGTTGTTGCTGTTGTTTTTATATCCACGCACTGGATATTTTTTTCTTTCTTTCATTTTTGTTAATGGAATATAAAATGTGCTTTGTGTCAACACTCGCTGCTCTGTTTCCATCCATTATCCAACCCGCTATATCCTAACTACAGGGTCACGGGGATCTGCTGGACTCAATCCCAGCCAGCACAGGGCGCAAGGCAGGAAACAAACCCCAGGCAGGGCACCAGCCCACCGCAGGGCACACACACACACACACACACACACACACACGCACACACACACACACACACACACACACCAAGCACACACTAGGGACAATTTAGAATCGCTACTGCACCTAACCTGCATGTCTTAGGACTGTGGGAGCAAACCGGAGTACCCGGAGGAAATCCACGCAGACACAGGGAGAACATGCAAACTCCACGCAGGGAGGACCCAGGAAGCGAATCCAGGTCTCCTAACTGTGAGGCAGCAGCACTACCCACTGCGCCACCGTGCCGCCCTGCTCTGTTTCCTTTGATTACAATTTCTGGGTTAGTCTCTGGTTTTGTTCATTTGGCTTTTTAATCTGCCAGTTTCAGTTATAGTTCACTAAAACAGTCGGGGCTGGGTGGCTTTAGAACCCCTGCTGATTTTGTTTTGTTTTTTTGTTTTTTCTCCAGCCCTCTAGAAGTTTTTTTTCTCTGTTTTTTCTGTCCTCCTGGCCAATGGACCTTACTTTATTCTTTGTTACTTAGCATTGCCTAATCTTAATTTCATATTTTTATTTATTTTTTTTATAAACTTTTCTTCATCTTATAAAGCACTTTGAGCTACATCAATTTTTTGAAAATGTGCTATATAAATGAATGTTGTTGTTGTTGTTGTACTGTGCTACTGCCATACTCTTGGCATGCTTGCTTCCTGATGATGAGGAGCTTTTGCCTTTTTTAAAGCTTTTGATCCCTTTTGGGCCGTTCTAGTGCCAAGACCCAACACAGGAATGAATGTCAATGTGCCCTGCGATGGACTGGCACACCCTTCCTATGTTGTGTCCTCCGTTGCACCAAATACTGTCAGGACAAGCTGTGGTCGCGTTCCACCCCAGTTTGTGCATTTTAATAACCTCTGAGCCCTCAAACATGGGCTGTTAGTTGGCTTATGTTTATTTTCCTTTTTATTGTCATTTATGTTGTATTTGGATCATTGTATTTCATGTTGTGTTATTATTTCATTTTAAAAATATTTTTACGTTTATGTATTATTTAGTATTCATGTATTGTGTATTTGTGCTGTTTGCCTATGATTTTTGTTTTTGTGGGTAGAACTCCATCAGAGATTCGTTGTTATTACTATGGAGTGGGTTTTGTCCTGTGAGTATTGTTTTGTTTGGGTTTTGCTGGTTTATTGAAACTTTGCATCTAGGTTCTGGATTTTATCTTGTTATAGTGTTTGGTACTTGTTTGACTCGGTTTGCCTTTTTAAACACTCCCTCTTTGCCTATTATTTTTACCTTTTCATGTTTTTCTTTCATTTCTGATTATTTAATAAAGTCGTTAAACTTATACAATATTGTTTTACCTTGCCCTTTTAAGCTAGAAATTTTATGGTTTCATTCTCTCTTAAATAGCATTTTGTAGATTGGGAACATTAAAAGTAAAATTTTTCAACTTTTAAAGACTGCTGCATTTTGCTCCTTGAAGCCTGCCTTTTTGAATTTGGGGTCAGAGTGGCCATGGTCAGGCCAATTTCTATACCTTTTTGTATATTTTGTGGCCTGCAGTCTCTTTTGCATTTTGTGTTACAAATTTCACAAGAAAATTTATCTCTCAAAAGGGTAATAATGTTTTTATATATATATATATATATATATATATATATATATAGAGAGAGAGAGAGAGAGAGAGAGAGAGAGAGAGAGAGAGAGAGAGAGAGAGAGAGAGAGAGAGAGAGAGAGAGAAAGAGAGAGAGAGAGAGAGAGAGGGATGCCTCCAAGGAACCTTACCAGGCTGAGATGCCCTCAGCCTGGAAGGACAGGGGGAGACAGCTTGCACCTGGCTTTGTGTCCCCAGGGATGCTAGATGGCAGCCCCCATGGTGTAAGGCATTGCCACAGATTCCTATAGTTCATCTTGGGAAGTGGAGTTTATCAACTCAGCCCTGTTGGGTTCCGTGGGTGCCGTCAGGGGTTGCTGAGGGGATTGGTGAGTCCTAGTTTGTTGGGATTGTGCTTCCGAGCCACAGCTTTGAGAGTTATAAAACTCCAGAATCCAGAGTCGGGAGGAGGAGGAGGACAAAGCTTGCAAAGGAGTGTAGGAGGCTGAGAGAAAAAGATGATGACAGAGAGTTACACAGAGTTACAGAGAGTGCTATTGTGCATAATAATTGTAATTGTGGTGGTGGTGTGGCAAACTCTTCCTTATAATAGTTTCACACATTAAAAGCCTTATTGATTGGCAACTTGTGTCCAACCCTATGTTGTGTTGGGAGTTTCCTACATATATTATATATATATGCAGTATATAGTTAAGTATAAATTAAACTAGTGTATGTGAAGCAAAGTAGAAACAATTTTTAAGAAAAATGAAAACTACATATGCTTCAGCAATCTTTCTTATTGCTTTGCAGAAAAAAATTGCTGTTGCAGAAAATATGCCTTAAAGGTTAGGTGGGAGGCAGAGACATCCATAACATTTCAGGAAAAGTTTGAAGACCTCCTTCTAGACATGTAGCTCAATACCATTTAAAAAAGACCGGGGTAAAACAGCAGTTTTGGTACCAATAGTCATAGGAATGGACGAAATCCCCCCAGATGGAAATGATAACATACCCAGCTTTTTATTTTAAAGCCAATGAATTGATAAATTACTTATTTTATTATAGCTAAAATACCGTCTTCCACATAAAAGAATAATCATTCTGTTAATAATGGAAAATAATGTACTATATGTTCCTAGTCTGAAAGAAAAATTAAACCACCAGTATAGCTGTGATTATATGTTATCTCTTTAACACAGACTCTCTCTTGTTGTAAGTGTGATTGCACTTTTTCCATGCCAGTAAGCTCTTGCCCCAGACACTACCCAGACAGCCAATTCATGGCAGCACTAAAGCGATGCTGTATGACCCAAGGCTACCATGGAAAATTTATGCTGACTAAGCAAATGTGCAGAATTTATGACAATGAAGCTTCAAGAAGACTTATGATGATGTAATCAATGTTGGCTGTCTAAATATATTTTTTGTCTGAAATTCGTAAGCTGTTGCAGCATCTTTGGTTTCTCACTAGCCTCCAGAAAGGTCAGGATTTGGGTCTCAGCTCCACATTTGGATCCATGGTAACCATGGTTACAGCTTGTCATTTAGTAAGTAAAGAATAGTGCAATGTGGTGGATGGCTTTTCGTTTGTTAGATGGTCACTCAGGGAATAAATGCACAATATCTCATGGGGCCCATAGATGTATTAGTGGGGGTTGGGGTGCTGCAGTTTTAGCAGCTTTAAAGTGAATTTCACACTAGCTGATGAATTTGTGGGTACTCACAGTCAGATTAGATTAATATTAAGATTGTTGAATGCATAACACACACTTCATCTGTGTTGGTAAAGTCTGAGAAAATTGCAGAATTAAATGGACAATGTACAGTGGAATGATACAAAATTTCCATGTTTTTGGGGGAAGTGATTTAGGCCAGGGCACGCACTCCTGCAATGTACTGCATTTTAAGGATGGAGTAGCTTCAGAATGTTTGTGTTCTGCAGAATTTGCCTTATTTCAGGATAAATATACTGTAAGGTTGATAACATGGTGTTAATACAATATATTTAAGGAAAGAAAAACGTATGACATTGCTATATTTTAAATATCAATAAAACCTCTGGTAACTTCATTATTATCAAACCTCAGTGGCCAGCAGCTGGCCTGTTGCAGATTTCAATGTTAGGATCGTGTGATTTTTAATTATTACACATTTCATTTTTCTTGAGAATTTCTCTGCAAACCTGATATTGATGTTATTGATTCCCTAGGATTTGATTAAACTTTTCATTCAGACTTTAATTGCCTGCAAGATGATCAATGACAAATGAATTGCTATTGTATAAAAATAAAAATGAGAGTATATTCCCTATGTTTGAGTGCTACTTATGATGTTAATTTTAGAAATTATATAGATGTTCATCCTGATTTTAGGATGGATAATAAAATACAGAAAGGCAAATCCAGACAAACTTTTGATGAAGTGTTACCTTGGCAGATCATCAAATCAATGTACAATTTATACTGTCATTTGTGTGAATGTACTGCAGATCTTACAGGGACCCACGGTGAAAGAAAGTAGGGAAAGAATTTGGAGCTGGAACAGTGGCTCACATGCCAGGAAGTTTCTGACTTGAAGAACACTGACCAGTCTTTCACTCCAGCAAGTGCCAGCTAGACCCTAAAATAGACCCTAACATAACGGTATCAGTCATTTGACAACACATTCTCACATTCAGGATTGTGTGTGGAGCTTATGACAGCAGCAGGCGAGGTGAGAAAACAAAGGATAGGTTTCCTTTATGATGACTTGGAATAAATGTTTATTTAGTTAATGTTCTATTTCCTACTTCTTTATAGTAATTTGCGTTTTTCTGATATTAGTCAATTACTAACTTGTGAACTATTGGCCTAGCACTTATGTCTAAGTGCAGAGGCAACATCTAATAGAAGTGAATTCAACAGAGTGCAGCTGCAGTCCATGATGCCTATGACATCAGTCATGGCCCACTCACTCAAGGGCTTCATTCTTGAAATGCCCATTTCAAAATGTTGGTTGGCTGTACTAACAAAATGTATTGCATTTTGTTTATTGCAAGCGATGGTATGTACATCAAACACAATAACTTAATAAAAAAAATTTAAGTAGAACAAAATGGTAAAAAATAAAAAGAGCTGATAGAGGAAGTAATAATTTCCACTAGAGTCTTCTGACTGGCATATAGAGGGAATGGCATATGACCACTGGGGTCTCAAATTCTGGTCTTCAGAGGCCACAGTGCCTTCTTTATATTGCTCTCTTCATGTCTTGAAAATGCAGTAAGTTACAGGAGTATGGGAGCCAAAACAACGTAAGCAAGGTGATTCTTCAGCAGTGAAGAAATTCACAGTCAAAACCCATGCCATCAAGATCACGTGAACAATTTGTTATTGTTATAGTTTACCCTGGCTTGAGTGTAGTTTAATTTTTTGTGATCTTTGTGCTGTTCCTTACATATTTTATCATGAATATTATGTCAGTGATTGAGTTTTTGTCCTTGTGTATGGTATGTTTTAAATATTGTTTTTATTTAAGAATTACTCAGCATGTATGCACACTTTAGTTTTAGTGTATTTATTTATGCTTTTTGTTCCCTTTCTGTAGAGTTTTGGGGACAGCGGCACAGTCATGCAGCCAGAGGACCATCCTTGGCCTATACATTTCTGGAAGAAGGTTGTCTTCTCCGGATCGGCACTGTGTTTGGTATTGTAGCCATTGTTTGTAGATATTGGATTTTTCTGGTCTTCTCTATCTTTTACTCTTGTTTTGTGGTTTGCAAATTTAGTAAATGGACTGGTTTTGTTTGCTCTGGGCTACCTTTTAGACATACCCTTTTGCTCATTTGTGCCTTTTTTTATTAGTAAAATTGTAAAATTTTCTAAATCCTTTCTGGATTTTCATTGGGCCAGAGGTTTTTATGGTTTCCTCTCCTTGGTTTTGATTCTTACTTAAGGATTATTAAAAGATTGCTTTCCTCTTTTAATGCTCTGGGAAAGGGTAATTATTTGGGTACTAGTCCTCAGAGTAGCCAGAGGCTTGCTTTGGGAGCCAAAGCCTCATTTAGGCATTTTGAGTTTGATGCCTACAGATAGGAAAGGCTGAAGCTCAGTTTTAGAAGTTTAGGCCTTGTGTTATATTTAGAACATTTTCAAGACAGTAAATCTCAACACTGTTTCCATATATGAGAAATAATAGCAACAGGTGTCTTAAATGGGGACCATCCGGTAACTCTTAAACATCCCAAATGAGTGATTCTCTGAAAAGCAACACAAAAATAGTAGACAAAGGAAAACAATGGAAAGGTGGGTAAATTATGCAATAAATTAAAAAAGAGCTGAAAAACAAGTGACAGTTCTAGCATTATGTTGTAGGTATAGACCATATTGATTACTTGCCTCTAAAGGGCAATATAATTAGTCAGTATTACACTGACGTGCTTTGTTGTTTATGGCAGTTAATCACAGAAAATGGCCAAGAAAAGTGGTGCTGACCATCACAATACTCCTGTTCATAATACGTGGGTTGCAAAGTGTGCCCTGTAAAACTGAGGGTTCAAACAGATTCTTCACAGAACTCAAGTCAGCTACAATGTGGGATGGTGTGTCCGCAGCTCAGAAAAAGGTGGGTATTTTAATAAATACATAATTATTTGGCCGGCTCACTCTCCAAGGGTGTGCGTGTTCATCCAGTAATGGAGTAATTGGGACGAGAAACACCTGCATGTGAGAGTGCATTCTATCCGAATTGCTTCATTGTCTTCCTGTGGTGCATGATTGAGCTGTTGCACCCACGGAATCATATAAGAAAGAGCAGGGATGAGAAAAAAGGCAGAGAATCGGAAAGAAAACAAAAGAATAATAGACAATTGGAGAAGGAGAGTAAAAGATGGAGAGAGAAAGCAGGAGTGAAAGAGAAAAGGCAGACAATAAGGAGGAAGTTCTTAGAGGGAGAATATGACGCTCAGGGGCTGATGGCCAACTCCAGCTGAATGACCTGGAAACTGGAGTGACTGACGCACGCAGCTCAGTTGGAATAATTTTCCACAGAGAAGCAGTGCATGTGCAGGGGAAGGAGAGGCTCAGTGAGGCATCCTGCATGGCAGCCATGGATCTCAGGGACGTGAGCCTGGCACAGGGAGTTGGAAGCTTGGGAATGGTGCCCCGCCGGGAGCCAGAGATGGCTACAGGGGCCTGAGCCTAGGAGCAGCATGGAAGGTTGGCTTAACTACCAGTTAGGCACTCCTTGGCTGCAAGGACTCGCTTAGGGTTAAGCCAAGGAAACATCATGCACCAGGGCTCTTGTTGTTATGGACATTTTTCTGTCACGTTTTTAACCTCGTTTTAAAGGATTATTTATTTGGATTTTAACCTCCACCAGTACCTCTTTTTTGTATTTTACTGGATTATTTATTTATTAAAGAAGGTTTGCACTGCACTTTTGCACATTTTGTTTTTGACTTGTTTTAAATAAAGCACTGAAGCACAGTTTGCACCTACCCATTGCTTTGTTTGTGAGTGTCCTCTTCTGCTGGTTCATCCCTTGGGTACGATATCAGTGGTGACAGGTTCAAGATGCTTCCCAGGATGCAATAGTTTGCATGGGGATAACCATCACTGTCACATATAGAAGAGTGGTTTCACAACAAAACATTTTTTTGGAGTGACATTAATGACTTTTGGGAATATTGTAAGAAGTGTGTTAATGTTCAAAAGGATTTTGTTGATGGGTGTTTCTCTTAACAGGTCAACCTCAATACTATGTATACAAAGTGATCAGTCACAACATTAAAACTACCTGCTCAATATTGTGTAGGTCCTCCTCCCGTTGCCAAAACAGCTCTGGCATGTCAAGGCATGGACTTCACAAGTCCTCTGAAAGTGTCCAGTGATATCTTGCTTCAAGACGTTAGCAGCAGATCCTTTAAGTTCTATAAGTTGTGAGATGGGTCCTGCATGGATTGGACTAGTGTTTCCAGCACATTCCATATAAGCTTTATTAAGATCTAGGAAATTTGGAGGACAGGTAAACACCTTGAACTCTTTGTCATGTTCCTCAAACCATTCCTAAACAATTTTTGCAGCGTGGCAGGATGCATTTTCCTGCTGAAAAAGACCACTGCAAGCAGGTAATACTGTTGCCATGAAGAGGTGTATGCGCTCTGTAACAATCTTTAGGTAGGTGGTACATGTCAGAGTATTATTCACATGAATACCAGAGCCCAAGGTTTCCCAACAGAAAATTGCCCTGAGTATCACACTGCCTATTCTTCCCATGGTGCATCCTGCTTCCGTCTCTTCCCAAAGTAAATGACACACACACCTAGCCGTCCACATAACCTAAAACAAAACATGATTTATCAGACTGGCCACCTTCTTCTGTTGTTCTATAGTCCAGTTCTGACACTCACATGCCCATTGTAGGTGCTTTCAGCAGTGGGCAGGGGTTAGCATGGGCTCTCTAACTGGTCTATGGCTACATAGCCCCATATACACCCAGCTGTGATGCACTGTGGACAACTTTAGGTTTTTCAGGAATTTTTTCTCTCATGACCCATCACTGGTTCACCAGTCATCCCTCCTTAGACATCTTTTGGTAGGCACTAGCTAATGCATTCCTGGAACAATCCACAAGACCTGCCATTTTGGAGATGCTCTGACCCAGTCTTCTAGCCATCACCATTTGGCCTTTGTCAAAGTCACTCATATTTTTATGCTTGCCCTTTTTCCTGCTTTCAACACATCATCTCCAAAAACTGACTATTCACTTGCTGTTTAATATATCACACCCGTTGACAGGTGCCATTGTAATGAGATAATCAATGTTATTCATTTCATCTGTCTGTGGTGTTAAAGCTGTACCTGATCAGTAAATGTATAGTTTACAGCACCTATCCATCCCTTTGGTAGTTTTCACATTTTATTGCTAAACAACATTGAATCACAGTGGATTTAATTTGGCTTTTTTACATTGATCAACAGAAAATGACACTTTAATGTCAAGGAGAAAATAGATCTCTATGAAGCGGTCTAAATGAATTACAAATATAAAACATAAAATAATTGATCACATCAGTATTTAGTAGATATACCTTTAACTATCATGATAGGCTTGAGTATGTGCACACAGGTCTCTTTCAGGACACTTCAATTTTTGCACATTCTGCTTTATAAAATTGCTATCAGATTATGTGGGGATCCTGAGTGAACAGCCTTTTTCAAGTCCAGCTACAGATCATAAATTAGATTGAGATCTGAACTCTGACTTGGCCACTGCATGACATTAACATTGTTGTTTTTAAGCCATTCCTGTGTAGCATTTGCTTTATGTTTGGGGTTGTTTTCTTCCTGCAAAACAAATCTTTTCCCAAGATGCAGGTTTCTTGCAGACTGCAGAAGGTTTTCATCCAGGATTTCCTTATATTTTGTAGCATTCATTTTACCCTCACAGGCCTTCCAGGACCTGTTGCAGGAAATCATCCCTACAGCTACATTCTGCCACTACCATGCTTCATGATGGTGATGACATATTTTTGATAATGTGCAGTGTTATGTCAAACATGGTGTTTAGTCTAATGAACAAAAAGGACAATTTTGGTCTAATCAAACCATAGCACCTTCTTTCAGCCGACTTCCTGTTCACTTTGTACGCTGTGTCAAACTCTAGGTGAGATGATCTGTGCATTTTTTTAACATTGGCTTTCTCTTTGCCACTCTCCCAAAAAACTGTGACTGGTGAAGTACAAGGGCAATGGTTGTTGCATGTACAGTCTCTCTAGTCTTAGTGTCTTAGTTAGCTTGTAACTCCTTTACAGCTATCAGAGGTCTGTTGGTGGCCTCCCCTGGTAGTCTTAGTAGTCCTCTTCTTGCATGATTATCAGTTTATGTGGCCAGGTTGCTCTAGGCAGATTTACAGCTATGCCATTCAACTTTTTCAATGACTGATTTAACTGGACTTCGAGAGATACCCTGTGACTTCAAGATTTTCTTGTCTCCATCCCTTGATTTGTGCTATTCAGTCACCTTTTCACAGGGTTGATTGGAGGGTTATTTTGTCTTCATTGTGTTGGTTAGGCCACAAAACTGACTCACCAAAGTTGGACCTTCAAGATAAGAAGCAATTAGGATACAATTAATTGAAATTTCAGACATGTGATCTCCATTGACGTAATAATGTAACTTCTGAAACCAATTGGCTGCACCACTGATGATTTAGGTGTGTCATTTTAAAGGGGCTGAAAACCAACGAGATCAAGTATTTTTTTGTATTATTTTTGGAATTAATTCAGGTTACTTTGCAGAGATCTGTTTTCACTTTGAAACTAAAGAGTCTTTTTCTGTTCAAAAAAGGCAAATTAAAACCATAGTGGTTCTATCTCTATATATATAAAATCCAACGTCTGTCTGTATGTCTGTCCGCTTTTCACGAAAAAACTACTTTTTTTTATAATTTGCTTTGATTTTATGATTCTCTCATCACGCTGTGTTATAGTTCAGTTACAGCACTGATATATTTGTGCAAATCCGAGAGAGACAGGCCGTGGGCTTGCCGGCGGAGCCATCCTCACTCATGAGTCAGCCTCTGTTCAAGTCGCTCTACCTCTCACCACGTGTTGGAGTGTACCTTGCCTCCGCTTAGCTAGCAATACCTGTTTGTTCAGCAGACATTATCATCTAGAAATTATTAAAGAGTAATGTATGACGTTTTTGAGAGAGAGATCACACCTACGTGTGTTTTAGAGGGTACCTGCTCATTGGCAGAGAAATCATGGCCACGTGCTCTTCTCCCCATGCGGGGGACACTCTCCCATCAGAGCTGAACACGATCAGATACAGTGCCAGTGTTTGATGTTGGAGCGTACCTACCTTTCGCTTGGCCAGAGATACCTTGCCAACTTTTTACATTTATGGCAAAGAGATCACAGTTACATTCTTGCCCCTGATAGCAAAACCAAAAATATTATATATCAAGATGCACTTGGATATGAAAGCTATCAGTATAAATTCCATATAAATTTTTCTTTATTATTTTTTTATTGATTTTTAAAGTTTGTCCTGTTTCACTACTACGAGGGCGGAGCCGTGGAGGACAGCTATTTATGTCAAATAAAATATGAAAACTCCCAAAGAGGTCAAGACAGAAACAATCACACTGATATGGCAGCTCAAATCCTCTTGCTGATATGGGAACATGAGGTTCAGTTGTGTGCATCACACTGTGTGATGGACCAAATGGAGAGAGTGACACCATGTAGGTGTACTGTAGCTGGCTAATGCTTAAAGGGATTTTAAATGCCCAGCATGGCTTCATCTTGATTTGTGTTTGTTGCTATATGCATGCTTTTTCTCATGTGCTTACTTATTCTTACACCCTCCACCCAATTCATCTCATTTTATGCCAAAAGCAGCAGCAGTGCAGATGCAGACAAACTATGAAGTGGCCAGCAGCACACTGCTGATTTTGTTTGTCTCTTTTTGTTCCCTGGCAAGCTATACTGACTTACAAACCCAGCACATCTCACACAGTTTTTCTGCCATGTTTTCTGTTATTATGTACAGTATATTCTCTCATACAAAGTAGTCAAGTGAATGTGTAATGCTGGCAGGGCAGATGCAGAGGGACTGTGAAGCGCCTTTTAACACAATGCTGATTCTTTTTGCTTCCAGCTGCTCTTTAGCCCCATTGCAGCTCACAAAGGATAAAAAACGTAAACAAAATTAGAAAGCATTCTGGGGAAAGTTTATTTAAACAATGAACTACTCTTAGTTTGGATATACACATACTCACTGGCCATCACAGATCAATGCCAGTAATTAAGAGGTGCATAGGGCTGTCTAAGACCTCTGGGTGCCAGTCTGTTTTTTTTTTTTTTTTTTCTTCTTACATAGAATGGCAATGTTGTAGATATAAGCACAAAGCTCACGTTCACTGGCAAAAGAAAAGTACTTTCTTTACAGCTGTTAGATGCACAACATCCCTGGTTGCAACAAATATTTTATAGTACTACTTTAGGCTGCTAACATGGCGATTCAGAGGTGTAGGCTCTAGATGATATTAGTAGAAGCTCTACCTTCACCTACCTAGTAATTTTTAAACTACATATAGATTATCCAAAGATAAGAAGATAGGGCAAAATTATCTCAGCATCCTTATACACCAGGGGCCTAATGCATAATGCCGTATGTAGAATTCACACTAAAACATGGTGTATGAACAAAAGCAGAAATGTGCGTATGTACAAAAAAAAAATCCAGATGCATGAATCTATGTGTACGCCAACTTCCACGTTCTTCTGCTACATAAATCCCGGTCAGCGTGAAAAGTAACCGCACGTGCATGCACCTGCTGCCACTCCCCAAACTCCTCCCAGAATTACGCCTCTTTGAATATGCAAATCAATATAAATAGCCCTTAAGCTCAGCCTTCTGTGAAAGGACAATGGCAAAATAATGGGGGTAAAATAGAGGAATTTCAGCAAATACCAAGTGGAGGCAAGGAAAAATTTACTATTTGTTGGTTTAAACAGTGGTATAAACAACAAAAGAAAGTTGATCAAGTGACATAGAGTGTCGGAGAAACTCGAAAGTTCCAGTTCACAGAGTTGCACAGCGCCCGAAATAAAAAAGAAGTTGTCAGATATCAAAGTCACCGTGAAAAGGCGAGTCATAGCCCACCATCTGAGAGTCATATGGAAGCTTATTAGGGTACAGAGAAAAGACAAAAAATAGGCACATAGTGGCAAAAAAAGCTTTAATCAACTTTAATCTCAAAATTTCCTCTTTCATCACGTAGTTTATTTTGTCATTAAAGTAGAACATCATAAACTTCATCTTAAAATCGTTTAATTTACTAGTTCCTCAAATACCATCGTAACTAAAGAAGCACGTTAAATGATTTGTATTGTATATGTTCTTCTATGTGCTCTATGTGTGTGAATCACTATGTGCTTCTTAAACAAGCTTTCTCTTCCTCTGACAGGACACAGAATCCATTACATTCATAATATTACAGGTCTCTGAATAAATTAAATACTGAGATGTATACTTCGTATCATTTTCATGATGATAGGAATTAAAGTGGGAACACGGTGGCGCAGCGATAGTGATGAGCCGGCGCCTTGTCCAGAGATTGTTCCTGCCTCCCGCAAGATGCTTGCTGAGCCATGCACGACCTTCGATGAAATAATTTATTGCAGCAGTACTGTCTCTTTCAAACGTACTAACCTCCAGTTCCTGTCCTTCCTTTTCTTTCTCCAAATACCCAATCGCCACACAATCAGCTCTGTAGATGTCAAGCCATCTGTAAGCTTAGCACGCCGATTCTTCAAAACTTTTAAGGAACATCAAAATATCTTTGTAGTACATGTTTAATTATTCTATCCATCTATTCATCCAGTGTCGTGCCAGCCCCAGCAAGAATACAGCGCAAGGCAGGAACAATCCCTGAACGGGGCTCCAGCTTGTCGTTAGCGCTGCAACACCGTTTTCTCACATGTTTAATTATTAACAATATAGATTATTTAAATAATGTTAAAATTTTTATCTGTATAATGTAAAAAACATATTTTGCTGCATTTCATCTTAAAAATGGTATCATCATATGTAAATACGAGCTTTATAAAATGGCTCAGGTTGTGCAATATTATAACTGTATCGCAAGTTTACAGTGAGGTAATTGTACTTATAGGTACAAACAGTTCTACAAGGAGCACTTGATGGACTGATTGAGTGTGTTTAGAGCTCTTGGGATGAAACTGTTTCTAAACCGTGAAGTTCCTACAGGAAAGGCTTTGAAGTGTTTGCCGTATGGGAGCAGTTCAAATCGCGCATGGCTGAGGCAGCGTGTGCTTGATGCTGTATACCGATAATTCTCTTTTTGATCAGCTGCTTGAGAGCTGTAATTGCACACTCAGATACAGTGGGATAAATACTCTGAGTGATGCAGTGAGAGGAACAATGCTAAAGCAGCTATGGTATTTGGAATAGTTTGGCCATTCCGTGAACCATTATATTGTTACAGACTAATTACAATCAGATGCCTTAAACAAATAAACAATTTGTATTTGATAAAGCCACGTCAGGGATGTGGATCTAAACAAGAAAGGGTAATCACACTGGAACAAAAGCACTGCTTTGTGTGCTGGGTGCCGCCAGTTTTGCAAAACCTAGTGGAGAACTTGTGTATGCCAGGGATTGAGCTAGCGTGAAAATGTGCGTGGCTTTACAACCAAGTTTAGTTTTTTTATACATCATGATGTGAGCGTGGAAACGGGAGTATGCAACATTTTTGTACGTACGCACTGTTTATACATGAGGCCCCAGGAGTCAGATTTACAGAACTTGCATACATGCTAATAGAGGCTCAAAATGCACATATGCAGCTTTCCAGGCAAAAGTTGTAATTTATAAAAGAAAAGTTGAAGGGAGAACACATTTATGGAAGCTCTGACCCATTCGAGTGCAGCATTTCAGAGAAACTGGGAAATGGCAACTGCGTTGATCAAGTAGGGAAATGCAGAAAACCAGTTAAATAATGACTCACACTTAAAATAATTCATATAACTGAACAGTTATAATGTGTCTTGACATGACAAACGTATTACACCTCAAAAGTGGTAATTATGAAGTACAGACTGTACTTTAGTTCTCTTTTAAGAGGACCAATGCTGCATATTTGCACTGAAGAACTTTTTTAGTTTTTCGTCAGCTTATATCGGCCTCACTTCTCATGGAACTGGCCAACAGGTCAGGAATATCTCAGCCAAGCTTCAGTTCATCATCTCTGCTGTACTGGAAGCCAATAACCAACATCTAGTTTTGTGGGTGTTAATACAAACAGCCTAACATAATTTTGCCAACATAAAAAGGCAATATGCAGCAGCAGTGTTTTCCTAATGTAATGTAAGCCCCTTACTGCACTCATATTGTAATACTGGCAATTAGTGATAACAAAGCAGCTTTTGTTAGCTGTGAGTAGCAACATTCCATTAATGCACAAATCGTCTATGATGCCAAGATGAGACTGACAAACATTGTGGCTTGGTGGCCTGGGTCAACCCTTGATTCATTTGTTTTGAGGCAAAGTAGCTTTGGCAGATGATGTTGAACATGGTGACTGGCTTATCAGTAAAGTAACTAAAATGTCGAAACTTCAGTTTTTCATGTGGTCTGTATGATTCTTTAATACAGCAATCGTGTTATTACATGTGTCAGGTGATAATGGGTACTCACTCAGACAATGGCACCTTATGTCATTCTGACTGCCACAGTGTTGTGGTGTGAAATTTTGCATATAAGTTGTTAATTATTTTGTATTTCTTCATTTGTATGGTTAAGTACCCCCAGCCCCTTTAAGGACTGAGTCTCTTTGTAATTTTACGACAGGGTTAGGTGAAGTGCCTCAAACCAGTTTGGCAAGTGATTCTCTGCAGGACTCTCTTAGTCAACCCCCAAAGGAAAGCCAGACTGCCTAACTGGCAAACATCAGCTCAACAAATGGTTTGGGGGGCAGGTGTGAAAATTTATTGTGTAACCCATTGGTCTAAAGTTGCCTGAAGCCATTAAGTACCATGATGCCCTATTGGCTGTAGGGTTTGGACAGAGAATCTATAAATTTGCTTGCTTTATTCCCCTGTCTCTCTCTTACCAACTGATGAAGGAGCATCTCACACACCATGAACTGAAAAGGACAACACAATGAAGAGCACAGCTTGACAGCCATATTGAGACAGGCATGCGGCCTGTTCTGAAGAAAGCTGATCAAAAATGAGGACTTAACTAGAGACATTTTAAGCAACTAACAAGTTTGTGTGCCGCCTGAAACTACACATCACCATTTATCAGGTTGTATAGTTACCAGTATTCACTTGTACTTTGCATATTGTTAGTATTTATGAATATTATCAATAATACATTATTTAAATTGTAACTTAACTCCTGCTTGTCTTTTACTACACCTAATTGCCTAAGGTTATAAATGTAGAAGGGAAGTTGGGGAGAAGTTATATGGTACAATGCCTTATAAACAGTGGTAAGTCTGTGAGATTTGAGGCATTCTGACAAAGGCTACACATTAATAATACAAAAGGGGAAAGTAGTGTAATATACAACTCTACCAAGACAAAACACACAGCAAAGAGGAGAGGTGTTACAATGGCGCACATGATCTTGGCACACTCAGTTGGGGAGCGCAGCATGACATGTCAGGTGGGAGGCTATTCTACCAGGCAATGAAGCTCTGCAGCATTGTGACTGGCATATGTATGAGGTTGATTAGCATAGTCTATATATGGTTGTTTCAGGATGGCAACCAGATAAGAGACTCTTTTACATTTACAAGATGATTATAATTTATAAAGGTAAATTTTATAGAAACCTTCATGCAGGTTTTATAAATCAGATTTTTTTTTTATTTTGGCCTACACATTTTGCTGTTTTTTGGTGCAAGCATATATTCACGCTTGAATTCATGCCAGGTTTTATGAATTTGACCTCGGGTTCGGAGTCATAGTTGACAACAGGTGCAGTCTCAGGTGCAGTCATAATTTCTTTTATGTACAAAGCATTGCTATAATTGAGCCTTTTCTTCTAAATTTGTGATATGGAAACATGTCTCGACTGAATTACAGCACTTTCTGCAGGAGGTTTTAGCAAATTACAAGAAGTTTAAAACTTTACTGCTGAAGTCAGACCAATTTCACTAAACACAGTGCTCACCATTTGGCACAGCTACTCTGACTGTGCAAAATCAAATTGATTTTCAACGATATTAACACCAAGGGGGCCCAAGTTCACTCTTAGAGGGTTGTATTTAGATAGATAGATAGATAGATAGATAGATAGATAGATAGATAGATAGATAGATAGATAGATAGATAGATAGATAGATAGATAGATAGATAGATAGATAGATAGATAGATAGATAGATAGATAGATACTTTATTAATCCCAAGGGGAAATTCACATACTCCAGCAGCAGCATACTGATACAAAAAACAATATTAAATTAAAGATTGATAATAATGCAGGTAAAAACAGACAATAACTTTGTATAATGTTAATGTTTAGCCCCCGGGTGGAATTGAAGAGTCGCATAGTTTGGGGGAGGAACGATCTTCTCAGTCTGTCTGTGGAGCAGGACAGTGACAGCAGTCTGTTTAAGGAGCAATTACAAGAGTGAAAGTTGCGATCACAAACTCTGCATAACTGACTATTCTATAAAGGCTAATTAACCAAGTCCCAATATTTTTTGTAATGTTTTTAACAAGGATATTTGTATTCTTAGTTTCTCATAATTTAAAAAATCAAAGAGTTTTATTCAGATTAATTACTAGCATGCTTCTTATCAAACATAATCTTCACTTTTTCAAATATTTAATTCCTTAAGAACACATTTGACAAACAAGAGGAAATCATTCGGTCCACCAGGCTCATTTGTTTAGCTAATGGTTAAGCTGTCTCAATATCTCATCCACATCCTTCTTAGGTTTGTTAAGGTTTCTGCTTCAACTACATGTCTCAGTAGTTTGTTCCAGGGTCCCACAGCTCTCTGTGTAAATAAGCTCTTCCTGGCTTCAGTCCTAAATGTACTCCCAATTAATTTCCACTAGTGTCCTCAAGCATGTGATCCACTGTCTAGTTTAAGGAATTCTGCTGAATCTACTTTATTGATGGTTTGAAGGCTTTTGAAAGGCTAGATTAGATCCCCATGCAGTCTCCTCTGCTCGAGACTAAACAGGTTAAATTCTCTGAATCTGTCAGAGTAGGACATGTCCTTAAGTCCCGGGGTGCACTTGGTTGTTGTCCTCTGCACAGCTTCAAGTGCTGCTATGTTTATCTTGTAGTGTGAAGAACAGAACCGCATATAATACTCCAGATGTGGTCTCATAATTTTATTTTTGATTTGCTATACTTTGTTAATTCCCAAGGGGAAATTGTATTTTTGCGTGACATTTGGGGGTCAGAATGCAGGGTCAGCCATTGTGCTGTGATCCTGGAGCAATTTTCAGGTTAAGAGCCTTGCTCAAGTGTTCAGCAGAGTAGGATCCCTTCTGGCAGTAAAATGATTTGAATCAGCAACCTTCCAGATACCAGCACAGATTCTTAGCCACGGAGTCACCCCTCCAATTAATACAGGATAAACCCTTAGCATACTGTCCCTCAATTTACATTCTGCAGTTGTTATGAAATAACCCAAAATTTTATTTGCCTTTTTAATAACCTCTGCATTCTATTAGCTATTCTATTGTCATCCCATATCTTTCTCCTTCTGGACCTTCCTACTCTTAGTCTCACCACTATACAAACATTGGAGGCTTTTCTCCCAAAGAAGCCAAGATGGCTCTGGCCTCTTGCTGGAAGTCTCTGGAGTGTCTCACTTTAGATTGGTTCTTCTTGGACTATGCATATAAATGGATCACCCAGTTCTCACATCAGTAAGTGGGTTTCATCAGTCGAATTGATTGGGAGCTGGGTGGCTAGGAATTGGTAACACAGAGACATTTATTCTTTTTAACCTATATGACCAGTTTTCTCCAGCCTTTTTATTTTATTGGCCTGGGGTGCATTTGCTGCCTTCCGTCATAGACTTTTTGGTTTCACCCCTTATATTCCTTTATCTTTTTCTTTTTATATTGTACCAGTCTTTACAGGGCTGGGGCATAGAGGTAGTGGATAGGGTGGGAGTGTTTTCATCTTTAAAACAGCTGTAATTGTTTCATTTTCTGCATTTTCTTATATTCAGTACAAATATGATTGCAAAAAATATTTCATAAGCTGTTTTACATGTCAGCTTGACAGAGATTTTATGGGAACATCCAAAGCTTTAGCAAAGATTACATAAAAAATGAGGTGTCGTTGAGCCAGAATTTAAAAATCATACGTATGCCTTGATCACATGATATCAAATCAGTGACATGACATGCTAGTAAGCTATTAATTGATGGTAAAAATATCATAAATCCTTTTGAATTTTAAGGAATGCCTCACTAAAAAATTTAAAAAGAATTACAAACTGTGTTTTAAGAAAGAAAAAAATTAAAGGAACACTTTTTAATCCAAGGATATCATCAAGTCAATGAAACTTCTGTGTTATTGATCTGGTCAGTTAAGTAGTAGAGGGGGTTGTTAATCAGTTTCAGCTGCTTTAGTGTTAATGAAATTAACAACAGGTGCACTAGAGGGGCAACAGTGAGACAACCCCCAAAACAGGAATGGTTTAACAGGTGGAGGCCACTGACATTTTTCCCTCCTCATCATTTCTGACTGTTTTTTCTCTAGTTTTACATTTGGCTACGGTCAGCGTCACTACTGTTAGCATGAGGCGATACCTGGACCCAACAGAGGTTGCACAGGCAGTCCAGCTTCTCCAGGATGGCACATCAATCTGCCATTGCCAGAAGGTTTTTTGTGTCTCCAAGCACAGTCTTAAGGGCATGGAGGAGAATCCAGGAGACAGGCAGTTACTCTAGGAGAGCTGGAAATGGCTATAGAAGGACCTTAACCCATCAGCAGGACTGGTATCTGCTCCTTTGGACAAGGAGGAACAGGATGAGCATTGCCAGAACCCTACAAAATGACCTCCAGCAGGCCACTGGTTTGAATGTCTCTGACCAAACAATCAGAAACAGACTTCATGAGGGTGGCCTTAGGGACCAATGTCCTCTAGTGGGCCCTGTGCTCACTGCCCGGCACCGTGGAGCTCAATTGGCATTTGTCACAGAATACCTGAATTGGCAGGTCCAACACTGGCGCCCTGTGCTTTTCACAAATGAGAGCAGCTTTACCCTGAGCAAATGTGACAGTCGTGAAAGGGTCTGGAGAAGCCGTGGAGAACGTTATGCAGCCTGTAACATCGTTCAGCATGACCGGTTTGGTGGTGGGCCAGTGATGGTCTGGGGAGGCATATCCATGGAGGGATGCACAGACCTCAACAGGTTAGACAACGGCAGCTTGACTGCCATTAGGTATCAGGATGAAATCCTTGGACCCATTGTCAGACCATATGCTGGTGCAGTAGGTCCTGGGTTCCTCCTGGTGCACGACAATACCCAGCCTTATGTGGAGAGAGTATGCAGGCAGTTCCTGGAGGATGAAGGAGTTGATACCATTGACTGGCCCCCACGCTTGCCTGACCTAAATCCAATAGAACACCTCTGGGACATTATGTTTCTGCCCATCCGATGACGCCAAGTTGCACCTCAGACTGTTCAGGAGCTCAGTGATGCCCTTGTCCAGATCTGGGAGGAGATCCCCCAGGACACCATTCATTGTTTCATTAGGAGCATGCCCCGACATTGTCAGGCATGCATAGAAGCATGCGGGGGCTATACAAACTACTGAGTACGATTACCCAGTTTATATCAGTATAGAAATCCAGCAGGACTTTTTCTCCCGTTGTGATCTGATGTGTTTCCAAAGTGTTCCTTTAATTTCTTTGAGCAGTTAATAAATATTCTGGCGCTCATCTTTTGCATTACTGTATTAGATTTTTTCCAGGTGCTCCCAAATGTGCACAAGTTAAGTCAATAGGTGACATAAGCATGTGAGAAGTTTGACATACTAGAGAAGGTCATTCCATCCATCTAGCTCGTTTGGTTAGTTTATTGTAAGATGTCCAAATATCTCAATCCCATGGCTGTTAAACCTGAGCAGCAGGCTTTCTACTATGTCTTGGTAGTTTGTTTCAGATTCCGACTGCTAGTGTGAGAAGTAGTGCTTCCTGGCTTTTATTTTAAATACTCTTGCCCCCTTATTTTCAACTGGTTTCCTCAAGTGTTGTATTAATTAATTTGAAAATTCTGATTGAAGGGTTTTATTGATGCCTTTGTGTTTTCTGAAGATCTGAACTACATCCTGACTTGAAATTAGTCTTGGATTGTGCTGTGTGATAGACAGACACACCAGGGTTAAGGGTTGGTTTGTGCCTAATGCTGTTAGGAATGGCTCTGGCTCCCCGTGACTCTAAACTGGATAGAGAGATGAATGTGAAAAACAATTTATATTTTAATAATAAGTGGAGATTGTGAAGAACTTAAATTCAGAACATAGAATAAGGACAAAGCTTTCCTGATGGAACAATCTACATTTGACTGCCAAGGGATGGAGCAGTACTACTGTATATGCAACAGAATCCAGAAATTAATATGGGAAAAAAATTAAAGCTCTTAAACTTTTTTACCTTGTTGGCAGAAAAAGGCCTGAATGTTTTAAAGTCTGAAAGACACAGGAGTGTTTCCTAATCCCTGCAGTAGGCCTAATATGAAATGATTTCCATTTGTTTTCTAAAATGCTGTAGCTGTTTTCCTGAAGGCAAATTTAAACAGGAACCACGCTGTGATGTCATTAACTATAAAGGATCTGTGCGAAACAACAAATGTACACAGAATTGCTTTTTTTTCAGCACAAAAAGCTATTAAAAAATCAGTGCAGGTCTGTTACATAACTGAATGGCAGAAAACAGCAGATAAAGCATTCTGGGCTAAGCATGTTCAGAATCTGATCAGGTGTCAAGTGTTTTATTTGTGAAAAAAAATATTCTTTGCAACACTAAAAATAGTTTTGATGATTATCTCTTTCAAATCAAATGACAAATTAACAACAACTCTGACTTGTGGACCAGCTCTTTACCCTCATGAGGATTCTTGAGAGTGCGCCCAATTGATCTAAATGTGTTTAGTGGACTTAGAGAAGGCCTATGACTGTGCTCCTTGAGGGACTCTGTGGAGGGTTCTGGGAGAATATGGGGCTCCAGGGCCCATAATAAGGACTAGTTGTCCCTGGATAATCTCAGCGAGAGCTGTGTCTGCATACTCAGAAAAATATCAGGACCGTCCCTAGTGGGTGTAGGACTTTGCCAGGGCTGTGCTTTAGACTTTAATGGACAAGACATCAAGGCACATCCAGGGAGGGGAGCGGGTCCAGTTCATTGGCCTTAGAATTGCATCACTGCTATTTGCAGAAGATGTGGTCCCGTTGGCTTCATCAGGCTGTGAACTTCAAGATACATTGGGACAGTTTTGTGACCGACTGTGAAGTGGCTGGGATGAGGATCAGCACCTCCAAATCTGAGGCCATGATCCTCAACAGCAAAAAGGTGTACTTTCCTCTCTGAGTGGGAGGAGACTTACAGCCTCAAGTGAAAATGTTTAAGTACCTTGGAGTCTTGTTCACAAGTGCGGGGAAAAGGGATGATGAGATTAACAGAGAGATAGGGGCGGTGAGCACAGTTATGTGGTCGATGTACTGAAATGTAGTGTTGAAGATGGAGCTGAGGAGCTGAAGCTTGATATACCAGTCGATCTACATCCCTACCCTCACCTATTGTCATGAGTTTGAGTGAGATTGTGGGTACAACTGGGCAAAATGAGCTTTCTCCACTGGGTGGCTGAGCTTTCCCTTGGAAATAGAGTGAGAAGAGCAGATGTCCAGGAGATGCTCAGGAGTAGAGCCACTTCAAGAGGAGCCAATAGAGGTGGATCGGGCATCTGATACAGAGGTCTCTCGGATGCTTCTGTGTGGAGGTTTTATGGGCACAACCAGCTGAAAAGAGACTTTTGAGAAGACCCAGGGCTTGCTGGGAGAATTATATCTCCCAGATGGCCTGGAAATGCCTTGGGATCCCACAGTATGAGTTGGCAAGCATGGCTGGGAAAAGGAAAATATGAGCCTCACTGCTAAGACTGTTGCACTTGTGACCCGATCTCGGATAAGTGGTAAAAAATGAATAAGTGAATTCTGATTTTCTTTAAATAAGACACAGTTTATTTCTTCTATAGTTTTCTTTTATTACTTCACATATTTTTACATTTAAAAACAAATTGAATACATCTCCTAAAAACAAAAAAGACACAAATGTGCAGAATTTCCTAATGATAATTATAAAAATAACATTTCTTTATATTTACCTGTGCTCTTAGGCATAAAACATATATATGAACATATCTGACCTGATTTATAAATACTTTACATCATAATTTTTTGTTTTATATATATATATATATATTTATATATACTTTATATATATGCGTGTGTTGGTATATGTATATGTGCACGTGGGTTTTTTAGCAGGAGCACTTTCAAACAGAGATACATAATATTAGAACCTTTAAACACCCTAAAACACAGCACAAATTCCAACTATTATACAAGAGTTAGAAGTGTAATAGATTGGTTTAAACACTTTTACACAAGGCTAGTTAATTACCTTTAAACAAAATAAGTGCAAACAAGTGGAGCATCTATTTCAAAAGCTCATATCATGGAGTATCAATACATGGATTCATTTATTCTCTAAATACAGGCATATACTTGTATGATACAGTACAACATTTTCTTGATAGATTAAAAAATATCTATAACTGTATATATATATATATATATATATATATATATATATATATATATATATATATATATATATATATATATATATAAATATATATATATATTCACCTCATAAAACATTTAAAACATGTGCGTAAGTGCTATTTATATAGAAGACAACATTAGAACAAAAGCCAGGAGGCATATTTTTACATTTTGCAGACTATCTGGATTATAAAGTTTTAAATTTAAGGGGCGGTGTAACTTCTTTAAGGATAAGTCACATAGCTTTTGAGTGCAGTACTGACACATTCAATTACACTGCAAGAACTGTTGTTGAATGCTCATTTTAGGATATCCAATACCTAATAATGCACCACAAGCATGGGCAGATTCACCTACAAATATTCCTGACCCACGTGTATTGGTCATGTAAAGAAACCATTTACGAGTGCTCCTGACTCATCTATTTTGCACTACTTCAAATGTACTGCGATCAAGACACAGTTCACTTCATAATACCATTCTGATTGCGTAGGAATACTACATGCAAGTGGCTTCCTAATGAAAGTGTTTCTCCCTTTTTAAAACACAACACTCACAATTTGGAAAAATATTCAAGGGTAGCACTTTCATGTCAGCAGTTTCAGTTGCATAATGATTTAGTACTCCTCGCAGAAGTATCATTTAAAAAGCAGGTTGAGAATACTGTTGGATGCAGAAGTAATAATGTAGTTGCCAAATAAGGTTCCTAATAGGAGAGCTCATAAATTGAATCTTTCAGCCAAATTCCATTGAAATTTTTATGTATTCTCATCTTAGTTGTGTTGATTGAAAAGATTACAATGAGATCATTTCTTTGGCACTGTCATATTGTGTCTCCAGATGCTTTATAACCATGTAGTGCGTTGTAGAAAATAATAATAATGATGGTAATAATAAATGGGTGGATACTGGTGTGTTACATCTCCAAGATACTTGGGTGACCCTACCTGGTCACTGTCTGCATGGAGTTTAGACATTCTTCCGGAGTCTTGGTATATTTTCATATGTGCAAAATTGGTTGCTTGATGACTCTAAACTGAGTGTGATGACCAGACACTCCAACCATTGTTCATTTCTGTCTTGCTTCTAGTTCTGAAAAGACATTCTTCAACCTACACCATCTTAGACTAAACAGGTTGAGAATATGAGTGTATGGAGGAAGCATACGTAAAATTCAGAAACAAAAGGCGGCCATTGTATCCATCATCATCACTGATCAGGTGAGACCCATTCTTTTCATCTCATCTGACACTACCTTCAACCACATCTTCTTTGGTTTCCCTCTTGGCCTCTTCCCTTCCAACTCCTTCTTAGTCATATTCTGCCTTTTTATTTTACATGTCAAAACCACTTGGTCTGTTTCTTTTCAACACATCTATCACTTCCACAGCAAATCTTTTTGTCAATCACCTGTCACACACATGCGCATGGGAGGCAGCACGGTGGTCTAACTAACGCTGCAGCGTAGGTATAGGGGGTGACCAAGTGCGCTAATGCCTTTTCTCCCATTCTTTCAGGAGCAGTAAGAACTAACTTTCTTCCTCTTCCAGCTTCAGACCACGCTCCCTGACGACCTCACATTCGCCTTCCTTCCAAATGACCCATCTCTTCCTGTCCCTCCACTATAAAAGCCCACCACCTTTGCACTGCAGTCAGTCTTTGTCAGTCCTAAGAAACTTACAATATATGGGGTGGATCCCCCAAACGTTTTTCTGTGTTTGTCTCTCTTTACACACCCTATACAAAATCTTCAACTATAAATTTGTACTATTGAGTCACATACTGTACTACAAAAATCAGTGATGCAGTATAGATTTTAGATTTCCCAAACATGCATCAATCACATCCATTATCAAACCAGATCCAGTTATTCCAGTTTAATTCATATGTGGGAGCCATATATTTGCATAACAGAAAATGTGAAAACACATTTGTATAAAACTCATGAGTGTGTGTATTAATTAGAATAGAACAGTGGTTGTCACTTGTTTTCTCATGGCTTGTTGTCTTGTATTTGTGTAAGAATATCCTATGTTTCATACAAAAGAAACCAATTTTCCACTGGAATAATAAATGTGTACCCTAGTCAACCCTACTTATGGTATGCCTTGAGATGCACTCATTTTCTAAATTATAATCGTAGAATTAAATTTAAAAAAAAAAATTTAATCCAGAAATTAATCATCTTAGCTGCAGATATTATCTTTGTACCTTTGGGTAGATTAGTTCTGTAAATGCAGAAATGCAAGTTGCATTCTAAAGTAGTAAGTTTCACTTGCTTGTAAAATGGGTGAGTTTTGAAAGAAAATAAAAAACATTGTGTTATTACACTTGCCCTGTCAAAGTAACTTGTCAGCAAGTATTCAATGACGGAAGGAAATTGGAGCACTGGCACATCAGCATTGCCAAAATGGGAAGACTATGCCTCCTCTATAGAAAATATTCTCCCATTACTACTCAAAGCACAACCTTACTTAACATAATGTCATAGCAGCTGGGAAGAGTGCTGTATGACTGGCCTCTGTTTTAAGGGGCTGAATGTTTATATTTGCTGTTTGACAATGTCTGTGTGGGAAAAGGAAGCACTCACTTAGGGATTTTCTATTCTAGTGTATGGACTGCCCCTTTCATATACAGACCACCTAGATGATGTGAAGCTGTATGCGATTGCTAGAAGAAGGTAGGTGTAGGTGTATCATGCTGGGTTACATGCTTGAGTGTTGGCAAGAACATCCCTGAGCATATTGTTCAGTTTTGAGTACAAGTAGGCCTTAAGGAAAAAGGAGGTAATGCTCTAACAGATACTCAGGTTTTTGGAAGATTAAAAAAAAGATTAAACAAACAAATAACAAATTTGCATGATGCATATCTATTTAGTCTTAGTCTTGGTATTGGAGACCAATTCTGGCAGCAGTAATTTCAATTGTCATCCTGAATAAACACAGTCCAAACAGAAAATGTACACTTTAGTGCAACTATTGAGACTCACAAGAACATGGGGTGGAACCAATAAACAATTAAGAAATAATATAATATATCAATTCATTTTCTGAACACATTTTTCCAATTTAGGGTCATGGGTGTCTGGGTGTGTTCCTGGCACAACAGACTGACAGGCGGGAAATCCTAAATGAAGCATCATTCTATTGCAGGCTCCTCTCACCCACTGTCATGGGGCTAGTTTAGAGACTTCTCTTCACCTCACCTGCATGTCTTTGGAATATGGAAAGAAGCTGAGTTGTCTGGAGGAAGTCTATTGCAGATATAGGTATAACGTGTAGAGTCGGCAGAGACAATGAGCAGGAACAGGATACAAACTCAGGGTGCTAGAATGTGTAAGGCAGCAGCACTAACCAATGCAATGCTCCAGAATAATCTAATCTAATCTAATCTAATCTAATCTAATCTAATCTAATCTAATATAATCTGATGGTAATGGTGTAATTCTTAGTACTGCTGATTTACAGCTCCAGAGACCTGGGCTCAGTTCATAACCCAGAAACCATCTGTACAGAGTTTCCACTTCTCTGTCAGACTCACGTAAGTTTCTTTTGAAAACTCTTCTTCTCTTATATACATTCCAAAGGTGAGCATGTTAAGTTATTTGGAAGCTCCAAACTAGCTCAGGATCAATGAGTGTTAACTATTGTTCCACCCAGGCTTGGTTTCTGTCTTGCCTTAGGTCTCTACACCCCTTTTAACAGAAAAGTAATTTCAGAAAATGGATTGATTCGATAAATAATACAGCAAAATATAACAAGAGTATCTGAAGAATTATACTAATAACACAATCGTGGTGCTCAATGACCATTCTTCATTTACATTTTCAGTAGTTCAATGCTGGAACTCACTGGTCAGTAAAGTAATAAATCCATCCACCAACTAATATATTGCACATCAACTAGTCAAACAATCTTTATATTTAGAAGCACCATTTTTCAGAGAAATCCTACTTGCAACAGACTTTGTGTACAATTTTCTTAATAGTTACTAGACTAAACTTTGGCTTTCTGCTCAATTCTCTAAACTTATATTCACTTACCGTATAAGACCATCACCGTGCTGCTCAAGAAGAAAAATTGCTTTAATTTGTGATACCCACTACTTGAACAGATTCACTATGTCCAAACATCCATGCCTGTCCTAACAGCAATCAGAATCTTATATTTTAACCTACTTGTACTTTTGCATCTGTCCTTGACACTCAATTAATGTCATTTTCTTTTAAATGTAAGCTTACTACATGTGGTTTCTACTTTCTCTACATATGGATTAGCTATTCATTTTCTTTTGAAAAGTTATATTGTACTTTTATAAAGTGCATTGAGATAAAGGTGAATATGAGTGGTGCACTATAGAGCATAATGTTATGAAATTATTGTGCCTTCTGGCTATGGTTGTTAGGTTAGCATATACAGTAGCAGTGCACACTGTATGTACGGAAGCTTTTATTTAAATGTAGACAGACGTTAAGTGTGGTGGGTTTAAACTGTAAACCTTTCTACATGCATATGCACACAAATCAGTACATTCGCTGTGTTACTATCATTACTGCAGACAAAAAAATAATTGCCTAAATTGTTGTCTATATACATAATACTGTCAAAAACTGACTGTGAAAGAAAAAAAAAGTTAAGCAGCATGATATTTGAAAACACATGTATCAGAGATTAGGATATATAGTACACTTCTTTCTGAAATATTTAGTGAGGATTTGTTCAGTAAACCTTTGATGATCAATGTATTGATCATTCCACCTAAATAACAGCCTGAGCCAGAATATTGTTTCTAGTATGGTCTTAACTGTTTGAAATCAGTTTATTGCCATGTATCTGTCATTAAAAATGTGCTTGATGATTTCCTATTGTGTGTCTGAATGTGTATTCTAATATATATCTTTGGATAGTGTTGATACTGAATCCTATAGATATACATTAAAATGCAGTATGTTCTCCTTTAAATGCCTCATTCCTGGGCCCTGCAGCACTCTTCACTCACTCTTCCCATTTCATCACTATATATACTGTGTATGTGTGTACTGTATATTCTTTTATATCTATTGCATAACATTTCTTTGTTTATGTTTTAAAATAATGTTTTATGTTATATTTCTTTGAGCCAGACCATATTTGGAATTATTGTATAGTGCACAGCACTCAGAAGTGGAAATGTGCTTAAAAAGAGCAAACAGAATTGAATTGAATTTTATTGCAACCCCTAATCTGTGTCACTTTGTCAGTAAACATACTTCTTATGTAGCCAGACCTCTAGGCCACAGCATGACCTTCATAAGTGTTTTTACTCACTTTTGACCTTGTAGCTTAATAAATAATAAGATAAGTGCATTCTTTCAATAGAAAATACTGCTTTCCTCAACAAGAAAACAATAAATAAATAAATAAAAATACTGTATTAAATATGTTTAAAATATATTAACAAAAAATTGCCCAGTCATTGTCCAACAACTGAACAAAAACTACACATACATACATACAGTACATACATACATAAAAATACTGTATTAAATATATTTTAACAAAAGATGTGAACTTTAAAATTACCCAGTCATCATCCAACAACTGAATAAAAATTACACATAAATACATAAATAAATAACAAAACTTACATAATAATGTAGAAATGTTAACAATTATATGTAAAGCTGAAATTTAGTCTCACTCTTTTTTTCACCACAAATTTTCTGTACCTTTCCATGTTTTATAGGTAATAATATTCTGTACTGTGCATATATATATATATATATATATATATATATATATATAAATTCTATATTAGAATCATACTTGACTCCAGTCATTTTAAAATCTACTGAGAAAGTGCAAAGGGAACAAAACACGAGCACAAGTTGTCCTTCTGTTGTAAGGATTTGTGAAAATTGTCCCCACAATAATGTAAACATCTGACCTTGACACTTATACTGTACACACTGATATACTGCTATCAATACATATTATACTACTATTGAATTGCTAATTCGATATGCCTAAATATAACAAGAACTTAAGATGAAAAAAGACCAGAACCTTCAACATTATATAATATTCAAGATTACCAAAATGTTTCAGCAAAAAAAAAAAAAAAAAATGTAAATAGTTGTGAAATGGGAAAAGCACTTTTGACAGGATACTGTGCTTAGCAATCTTCGGTTTGATTTCTGATAGATATGTAAAGCATGCCCTCCTTTTTGCAACTTACTAAGGTAAGGCAGGCAATTTCTAATGTACTTCATTAAATCTCAAACTACATAGTCCTTCTTCAGGGGCAGAAGTGAAAAGCATTGCACCTTTAAATTATAATAAATGTCTTGTGCAAGCAAAATAGTGATTTTCTTTGTAGATTTATACAGTATATACAGCATATCATTTCATCCTTTAGTCACATGGTTTATTGATCTTTTCTTTAAAACTTATTACTTGTTCTTCCATTGTTACAAAATGAGTGAAGCTATGGTCAAGAAAATGAATATGTTAACTACAGCATTTAAGAGGATGAGCTAAACCATATTGTATAATGAACTAAATTACTATTTTAATTTTTCATTTGGGTTTTCTCCTCCTATGCTAAACTTGTACATTTTAACCTTTTTAATCAGTCACCGGTAAACTCAATCATTTTTTCTGCAAAAACCTCTTGGAAGTTTGAAAGCTGTTTCATTTGTTCGGTTTGCATGGAGTGCCTTCTCATCAGCTTTTTCTTGTGTTTGAAATCGCTGCGTTTTGGGGAGCTCGGAGCCACTGGCACTAAGATCTTATGGATGGAATGCACTGGAGAAGGGGGTTTACCATTTGCTCTGATGTCTGGTATAGGGCGGTGAGGGTTGACATTTAGAGGAGGAAGGAAGCCCGGCCGAGTGTGAGAAATATGGTCCAGGAGAAGAGTGCCAGATCCTCTACGTTCCAGTAGCCCTGGTGGTCTCCGTCTCATTGTAATGGGGGAGACAGAGTTGGGGATGCTCTCAAGAGATTCCCTAGAAGAGCTTGTGAGTAAAGAAAGGGGAGAAGCATTGTACTTGCGCCGTTCCACAGAAACACGACCGGAATCAGGAGACCCAGGGATAGATTCTGGACACAGGTGAGTATCAGACTCATAGTGCTCCATTCGAGTTAGTTTGGGATGAGCCAAACTGCGAGTATTGGTGGATATTAGACCAGAGGTAGTGGAAGGCCCAGTTTCCTGAGATTCAGGAGCTGTGTTTCTTCTGTGAAATGCTTGATGCTGTTGAACCTTATCAGCCCAAGATGTTCCATAAAGGGTTGCAGTATCCTCTGAACAGGAACGATCCATTATCTTTGGAGAGGATGGGTCTGGTGTTTCAATGCTGTGTCGCCTAGATAGGAAAGGCTTAGTCGAATTCGAAATATTTAATCCATTAAGTTCTGACATTACCTCTTCATCAACTGACATGTTTTTAACTGACTGATTCTGTAAATGATGTTGCTCTTGAGATGCTGCAGCTAATACTGAGGGAGCTACCAAACCCCAAGGTTCTGAATTAAGCCTTTTAAGAAGCTTCTTTGGACCAGAGGGAGGGACTCTTTTCTCAACAGGATGTCGAGCAGTTGGTAAAGGTAGTGCTGTTTGAAGGGCAAAGCTAAAGATGCCTTCTTCTTCCTTTTCACTCCCAGGAGATGCTGAGGTACGGATTTCCACATCAGAAGGTGACATGCAAGCTACTGGTGAGAGCTTATCTTCAATGCCAGGTGATGGTGGTGAGTTCAGATACTGTTTTGTCTTTTTGGTACCAGAGGGGGAGGTGTCAGTAGTTATTATGATCACCTCCTTACCCTTGGCTTTACAAGCATCAAGCAAAATCTGAAGGGTTTCCCTGTCTCCTTTATTGATGGCATGTACTAGGGCTGAAGAACCAGCATAATCCTTCAAACTGGGGTCAGCTCCATACTCCAACAACATGGAAATTACTTCTTTGCTGGCTTTCTCTGCACAAGCATGCATTAAAGCTGTCCTACCAGATTTATCAGCTATGTTTGGGTCTGCACCCTTTTCTAGAAGATATTTAATAATCTTTTGTTGGTTTTGAGGATCGTCATAGACTGCCAAGCAAGCAGCCATGATGGGGGTTTCTCCACGCTCATTGCCTTCATTGATATATGCTCCACCTTCCAGTAACAGCCTAGTCAAACGCAATTTCCCCTGATACACAGCCTTGAGGAGGGCATTTCCTTCTGTCTGGAGGGCTCCAGCTTCTCCCATGGCAATGTGTTTTTGTCACTAGGCCCTCATTGTTGAGAAAGTAGCATGAGAGAATTCAGTAATTCCTGGAAATTAAACAAAATAAAAATATTAGCCATAAGTTAATTAATAGTACTTAAGTATGTTTTTTACTTAAACCTATTTACTTGTTAGTCAGGTATATTTGTCCATACGTCCTCTGCCACCATTAAACTGATACATACTCGCAAAATAGCGTTACAATTAAAAGTGCCTTTCTGATTGATTACCTTTGAAAACTTTGGGGCATTCGAGAGTAATCCCCAAACTGAAGTAACAACCAGAGAACCATGGGTAAAAACAGAAAAATGAGCTTTATTAATAAACAAAGGAATAATTACATCATGGTAAAAGATTTAGGAGACAAAAGGGTAGAACAAGCAAAGGAGGTTACTGACTAACCCATGGGATTCATGGCCTGCTTACTCACTACAGTACACTTTTCTCCTCCTCACCTTCTTCCTGAATCATTGCACTTCTTATCTCTGGCCTTCCTCCCTTGTCTAACTGTCTCTCCAAACTTGAAGCTCACAAGCTTTGTGGCCATGAAGATTTTTAATTCTAGAAACACCTTCACTTCCTGGTAATCCATAGCAAACATTTATAGGTTACTAGATGTCCAGCCAAGCCTGTGGCACTCCTACCTGTTCTTCTCACCACAGAATTCTCCTCTCAGTATGCTTTCATGGGCACAACATACTGCACTCTAGTGACATGTGGAAAAGAAATAGCATTAATAAGCCCATTCCACTCAAATCATCACTCTTTCTATTAAATAACTGGCATGTCCTCTTTATATGAAAGTGGCTGGTATATAAGTCTAATTTGAACATTTAGGCATCCCACAGAGGATTGTGCACTATGTCTAGAAGGCTTCCAGGCAACAAACTTTTGCACAGTTCTTAGCACTGACCAAAAGGAGACATCCTGCCCATTCACTTGTCTGTACTTCTCATAAGTGGTTATTGTGGTACAGACGAGAGCTGTCAAAACTTCTGCCATCAGTGTTGGATGTAAGACAGGAGTTAAGTTTGAACTAGACAGACACAAAGTCCACACCTGCACTTGCTCTTTTTGCATCCATTTGAAATTTAAAATGTCAAGACTGATTCAAGGCCTATTTGGGTATGTCCTGTTGTAAGAAAACAGATAGAGAGTGGGACATTGAAGAGCTGCTGCAGTGTTACAGCAAGAACAGATTTTTTTGCTGCATTGTCCCTTTTATTATAAGATGTTTGGAGATATGTATAAAAAAACACCCTAATGCATTCCAAAACAGTATATTTCCGCCCCCTGTTTGTGTATGCTGCATGGTATTTTCTAAGTAATGTACAGTTTCCCTTTGATGATAGCAAGGTAGATTTATCCAGAACGGAAAAACTGTTTCCTTTTACCACAGCATGCCATGAATGAACATTAAGTAACTCCATGTTGCTGGCTGAACTGATATACATTCAAGCACTATCTGCATGCAAAATGAAAGACATCAGCCTACCTGAATACAGAATCATTGCCCTACAGACCAGGGACCAACTCCATCTATACGAGTACTATTTGCAATATACCAAAACCAGCAGTCTGAGTGATATTTTACATTATAAACAGCAGCCCTGCAATACAGCACAGTGTCAGTCATTGCGCACTCCCCAGCATGTGGTGGCGTCCATTGTGAACCACATGCCTCTTTCAGTTGGATCTTATTCATGTCCTCTGGCATATCTACATCTTTACCAGACAACAGACAGACAACAAGATCTAGCTTTTTATATGTATAAGGATAATTACTTGTTTTTAGATCAATCTACATAATTGAAAAAAACTTTTAAAATGTATTTCTTTGGCAGTCACTCACATTTCAAGGTTATTCTCAAATTGAAACAACAGATAACAATGCCAGACTTTCATGTTCAGGAAGAACACTAAAGTGTTTGCCTTTCTTTCAAATTCAGTAAAAAGTCAAAATTCAGTAAAAGGTCAAAATGAATTACATTAACGATGATTTAAAAAACTGCTTTCCATAATTATTCCATTCAGATATAAATTCTTAAAAAACTGCCAACTAAAGCATGTTTAATAAATATCACCAGCCTATGATCATTGGATATGTAAATGATATTTATAAAAAGAATAGTGATAATTCCTGCTCAAACATTTCACAGATCACAATGTTGATAGCACACAAAATAAAAAATCAGGGCATTAAAAGGTACGATAGCTCATAAGATGACATAAGAAAAGGAGTACCACAAGAGTTAGCAATCTATGGAGCTACTGTATGTTACAAACTAGCTAAAAGTACATAGATCATAGTAATATATGGAAGGAGTTAAAAGCTATTATGTGGTAATAAATCTATTTTGTAAAACTTTGCATACATTTTGAGCAAAACACTACCACAATCTTTACATTGTAGATTTATATACTCTGAGGCCATTTTGATAGGTAAACCTATCTACAGTAGGAAGGGCCCAGTATGGCCTCTAGAAAAACCTGGATTCCTCAAAGTGTTGATTCAATACAGTGCTGAAAACATTCTTTAAGCATTTTGGGTCCATGCTGAGTAGCATCATGCAGTCTTGCAGGTTTTACATTCATTTAGCAAACTTCGTGATGCCCCTTAACTTAAGGTACTCTTTTGATTGAGATCTGGGGGGCTGAACAGGTCACTGAAACTACCTTGAAAAAATGACTGCTTTTTGACATAGTCAATATCCTTCTGGAAGTACCATTTTGAAAAGGGTCACAATGTGATCGAAAGGGATAGACTCAGTCCATTGTGTTGTGGAATTCAAATGGTGTTCAACTGGAATTAAGAGGTCTAAGAAGACATTCTCCATACCATTACATTACTGCCACAGTTCAGGGTGGATTCATGCTGTTTACTCCAAATAATTTATAATGTAACCATTTCCATTTCAGCACAGAAATCAAGATTCAATAGACCTGGCAATGTTTTTCTAATTTTCATTCATCCACTTTTGATGATCACTTGCCCACTGCATCTTTAACTTCCTGTTCCTTAGCTGACTGGAGTGGAGGACGACGTTGTGTTCTGCTGCTCTTGTAGCCCATCCACTTCAAGGTCCAAAGTGTTGTGTGCTCAGTGATGCCTTTCTGCACATTGTAGTAAAGAGCTGCTATTTGTTTTGTTTTTTTGTGGCTTTTCTGTTACTTTAAACAAGTCTAATTATCCTCCTCTGCCCTCTGTCATTAACAAGGTGTTTTTGTCCACTTTACTGCAAATCATTGGATATTTATTGCTTATTATCACACCATTCTCTGGAAATTCAAAAGACTAGTGTATGAAAATCACAGGAGGACAGCTGTTTCAGAGATGCTAGCATCACTTCTGGCATCAACAATCATACCAAAGCCAGTCACTCCTATCAGTCATGTATCTTGTCCATTCTAGTGTAAAAACTGCAGACCTTTTCTAGCGTAAAACTGCAGACCTTTTCCAAATTCTATACTTATGGAGTTGCAGCCACCTAACTGGCTGTTTCTGGAGCAGGCTATGTGTGCTAATGAGTGGGTGCAGGAAGATCATTGCACTGATTCCAGATTATTGCAGGAGTTCATCAATCTATTTTAAAATAAGCAGAATACTGAATATAGGAAAATCTAATAAATACCTCTGTATTCAATGCATATTTTCAAGTATTAGCTCTTTCAGAGTCCATAACTCATTGTGATCATTACGTAGTAATGCTGGGATGTTTGAAATGGTCCAGGAAATATTCTGATTATTAGAATACTTGCTGTCCCCCGCGGCTCTGCCCATGTAGTAGTGCAACAGGACAAACTTTAAAAATCATTAAAAAAAATGTAATTCTAGCCAAGCGGAAGGAAGGTACGCTCCAACGTCAAACATTGGTCACTGTATCTGATTGTGTTCAGCTCTGACGGGAGAGCATCCCCAACGTGGGGAGAAAAGCACGTGGCCGTGATCTCTCTGCCAATGAGCGGCTACCCTCTAAAACACATGCAGTTCTGATCTCTTTCTCAAAAATGTCAAACGTTACTGCTTAACAATCTGTAGATGATAATGTCTGTTGAAAAATCTGGTATTGCAAGCTAAGTGGAGGCAATGTGCACTCCAACACGTGTTGAGAGGTAAACTGACTCGAACGGGGACTGGCGCGTGAGTGAGGATGGCCTTGCCCCCTCCCCCTCACTGCCAGCAGCCTTTCTCTTCGATTAGCTCAAATTGGTGCTCTTTATGTTGATTTGGATTTATTAAAATGCCATTCATTTATTTTTAAAGTGTTTCTAAGGTGATATTACTGTTTAATTTTTGGAAATACTTCGACAGTGTGCACTGAGTGAATTCCATGACTGTTTGCAATATGGTTTGACCATCACAGTGGGAAATTTTCCAAAGACTTACTTGCCAGTCTTCTTGGAGGGTTATTATCATGTTTCCCTATGAAGCATGGTTTCATTTCTGCATGACATTTCTCTTGAGTGAAGCCCTTGTATAGCAGAGATGTCTGAAGCTGAAAAGTAAAACCAAAATGTCAATCCATATTTTTTATATTAACCGTAATAATACAGTATATGCTTTTCTCTTCAAAATATTCACACATTCATCCATTTAAAGAACACATTTTATTCTAATTCAGGGTTGCAGCCAAGGGCAGGAACCAACTCTAGCCAGAGAGACAGTTACTTGCAAAGGGAACCCCCTAAATATAATGCTTAGAATTATTTCAATTCATCTGTAAGAAAAAAGAGGTGCAGTGGAGCTGCAGTTGTCTCACAGCTACAGGAGACTGGATTGAAATCCCAGCTCAAGTGCTGTCTGTGTTGAGTTTGTGTGTTTCCTCTGTGTCTAGACCTGGCCTTATAGCTTTCATAACTCATCCCAAAGACATGAAGGTTAATTCATTAAGTGATTCTTCATTGGCCATGAGTTAGTGCAGGTGTCTAGGCCTGATTTAAGACTTGCATGGATAGACAGATAAATGACACAGAAGACACAGTATGAGGTACAGAAGAATTAAATGGGTTTTGAGTTAGTATATGCAAGTAGGAATTTAACTGTACTTGCTATACACAATAATAAAACCCTATAAACCCTAGTATTTATGAGAATGCCTTTCCTAAAGCTTATAATACTTGGGTGAAGTGAATTAAATTTAATTCAACCTTTGTATAAAAATGAATGGAACATTATCTATTCATCCATTTTTTAACCTTTTAATTCATTTCGTAGTCAAGGGTGCTATAGCCTATCTTTTGGGCAGTATTTGAAGAAAAAAAAGAGCGAATGTGACCCTTTAATAGCAATTTAAATTTGTGTTAACCGTAGTATACTGTGTCCATGGCAGTTGGGTGCAAACAAGTACTGTATTTATGTTCTGTGTTATACGTATAATACAAACAGAAAAAAAGCAAGCAAGACAGTATGTTCAACGGAAGCTGCTGATTATTCAGTGTGGACCAGCTGCTGGACAAATAGTATAACCGTCCAACAGTACATAACATTCTTTATCCTGTCTAATCGAAATGAGACTCACGGGAGTTGGTGCATATCCTGGCAGCATGAAATGTAAGGCCGAAAACAGCCATGGACACTATGCCAATTCATCACAGGGCCCATTGGGACAACTGAGATGATTTAGACTCACCAATCAATCTAACACGCTCATTTTAGGCATATGGGAGAAAAGCAAGAGTACTATAAGAAAAGCCCATAAAGACACAATTATAATATTAAACTCCACACAAGATCTGAGAAGCATCAGCATAAATCACTTCACTACTGTGCCACTACAGGGGTAATATACTATATAACATAACATAGCATTCTCAAACCAACTTAATCAAATTCAGGGTCAAGGAAGGCCTATCCAGGAAGCATCAGGCACACGGCAGGAACCAATCCTCAATAACACATCAGACCATCACAGGTCACACACTTATGCATGGTCAGTTCAGAATTGCCCATACAATGTCCACGCTGATACAAGGAGAACATGTACATTCTACACAAGACACAAGAGGACACAAGCTTAAGTGTAGCACTTTGGGACTGTAGCTCTAACCAGTAGGCCTAGAGTAATAGCAGATCACATTAAATCAAGCAGACACACATGCGTTTTCATTCAAAAGTTAAAAGAATCAACCATTCCTTTGTTATTTTATATTGTAAGATTAACAACATATATCATCACAAGGCACGTTGCAGAATGGGCAAAAATCAGAATGCAGATTTAAATATACAAACTAAATAATGTGATAAAAACAGCACAACAAATACAAAAATTCAGCCCTGTCAGATACCTGAAAGGTTTTGTACATATAAATGACAGTTTATAAATACTAAGTATCAAAAAGCGCTATACAATATAAAACATTGTCAAGAGATAATTCCAAGTCACTCTAAAGTCTGGGATATCAACTGGAGCCCAACAGTTTATATTATTAAAAGGAAAGTGGGACAAAAACATCACCACCATGGACTGCCTGCAGCAATAGTGGTCACTTCCCAGTCACTCCGAACAGCACAGCAATGCTCTCATGTGTCAAATATGCCCCCACTTTCTACTAAGGGTACTGCTTTTCAAGGCATACTGTTAGGTGTGAGGGGATGGGGGTCAGATTGTTGCTTGGTAGAGAACAGATACACTGGTAATCATTCAGAGGCTCCACCTGTCATTGTGTTTCAAACAAAGTCTTCTTCATTAGGTGGGCACACCAACTATTATAGTATAAAACTGAACGCTATATAAATAGCAGTGATGGGGAACACTCAGAAATGAAGGAACGGCAATTAAAAATGTACAACAGAGAAGGCGTGCCTTCAATTTGGGCTTGAACTCAATGCAGAATATCTATAAGTAGCTCTAGGTTATAAGTAGTTCTAGAGCTTAAAAGACATAAAAACAAGTTGTTTAACGTGGTTACTGTGGAATGGCAAGAAGGCCACCATCCTAAAACCTCAACAGCTCTAGCAGCATGGATAAATATTCTGAAGTGTTCAAACAATTTTGTAATTGACAAGTAAACTGCTGAAAATTATTTAATAAGTGACAGGAACCCAAGTGAGGGGTAATGTGGTTACAGTGTTTTCCTTGGTCTTTTGCATTACACAGCTTTTAAATAAACAAAATGGAAGAATTTGTTAAAAATACTTAGGTATGAGCTTTAGATATGAATTTTAAGAACCTGCAACTAGCTAATAGTATCACACTTATAACCAAAATACTCAAACACATTAATAAAGAGTCAAGCAGTTAACCTCAATAAAAAGATCAAAATACATCAAGTGATTAAGAATGTAACATTGAAACAAAGTAATGTTAAGTGAATTTTAATCAACCTATAGAGTGAAGTTTCCCAATAAAACTGTCAAATTCTGCATTTTATTTATCAATTTTCCAATTAAGCAATTAAACAGCACTTGATAATTAATCACATATCCTCTGGTAACTGCTCATTGGCCCAAGAACATTCAATGAGCTCAGCAATTGAAATCATCAATTAAAAGTGAACAAAACTGAAAAACTCCCTTGAAATATTAAACACATTACAAAATAAAACAAACACGTTATTGGAGGTTATGTCAGGGGAATACTTCACATGATTCAGTCATACATCTATTTAAGATCATGAGAAGATGATCACATTGTGGCCAATTTAGAGTGGTCAACTACCCAACCCAAAAGCCTTTGGAATGTCAAAAGAAAACCTTTATAAATAACAGACAATATATACATTCCATACAGACAGCTACCAGGCCAGGTTTTAACAACAGTCTCCTAGAACACTAAAAACTGCAACACTTTGCCATCTTAACTTAAAAATTAACTTTTGATAAATACTTTCATGGGTATAAATCGTTGCACAAAAACAATGACATTCCATGTCCATTTCAGCTTTTATGTAAACCACATATAAGTAACTTGTTGGTCATTATAATATTTCATAAGATATTCTTTGTGTACTTAATTTAGTTTATTCAATATTCTTTCCCACAACTCTCCTTACAATAGGTTAAGATATGTCCTTTATAATTACACCCCAGTGCTCAATGACACAGTAAGCAGGTTTATTAGAAAAGACAATGAGTTGTGCTCTTGACAAGCATATTTTTTCTTTTTCATTTTTTTTCTACTTTTCCTTCTCTCACACTTCACAAATCATCAGGTATCGTCTGGTAAGGTGAGGCGGAAGATTTAAGCTTGATATTATACATGATAAGCCCCTTTTCAGCTGGTACAATATATTATGACAGATGAACACCTAATATGAAATTAAATTTTATGTGCTCTGGGCATATCAGTGGTTTCTATGAGCCACTATGTCACCCAGTTGTGACACCAATCATCCATCCATTTTCTTTATCTTGCTTATTCCACCACAGGTTCATGGGAACGAGAGTGTATCCTGGTAACATGAGAGACAATGTAAATAAAACACTGGAGTATCCTTCTTCTTCTGGGCACACACATGTACACAGGCACCCTTAAACACATGGGTTCAACCACCCTCATTGTGCACATTTTAGGATCTGGGAAGTAACCAAAGAAAGCCATCACAGACATGGAGTGATCTTGTAAATGCAGTATAAAGTGAAAGGACCCAGAAATTAATTCATGTGGGGCTGCTCTGTTTGACACTGTGATGTAGACTAATTTCTGGAAATCAATATTGCTAAATAAGGCAGGAATATTACATTTACTGATCTGCTCAGTACTGATGTACTGTTAACATAATATTCAATGAGGAGCTGTGAAAGGAAAGGCAGGCACATACAACAGATAGATAGATAGATAGATAGATAGATAGATAGATAGATAGATAGATAGATAGATAGATAGATAGATAGATAGATAGATAGATAGATAGATAGATAGATAGATAGATAGATAGATAGGTAGATAGATAGATAGATAGATAGATAGATAGATAGATAGATAGATGTTTAGTCATCTTTAGTCATTTATTACAACTTGTCATTTAATTTGATCGCCTTACTTATTTGAGTGATGTTTCTGAAGATAATGACAGGTAATCAGTATGATCAGCATTATGTGCAGTGTGTATAATGTTTGAATTCCAAAAGGATCATGAATACTGCATTGCTGCTTTCCTAAACAGATGCAAATGAATTCTTCTGTTCCACATTTGAGCAAATCAGTTAAAAACTCAACAGGAGTCTAACTACTAATGAGAGGTGATTATGAGACATCAGCAGGAGAAAGGGACATGAAGGGGTTCTTTGTCTTCATATGGTGAAGAATTCAGAAGAAATTAAGGTTTGCTATTCCAAAAAAATAAACAGCTGGCACAATATAATGAACAAATAACATTTTTTACTCGGGAAAGGATAATTTGATTGATAACTACTACAGTGTCCTACATTTACACCATTATGTACCTGTATAAAAATTAATCTCAAATCTGAAACCCACTTTTTCTAATTCAGAGTTCTAGTGAGACATGGAATACTTCGATAGCATAAGATGCAAGATCAAAATCATCTTTGGATCCAGTGCTAGGCCACCGAAGCACATTATTTAAATTATCCAACCATCCACCTATTTCAGAATCAACCTAATCCAGTTTGAGGTCAGAGGGACTTTTAATATTATTTAATCTTTAGCTGAATTACAGGCACAGTATGTTGAAATGATCATTTGAATTGCCAATTACTTTATAATCATACACTTCTGTCTTGAGTGAGTAGTACTTCAGGTCCATCAGATCACTGATGTAGGTAATATTGGACTCATCTGATAAATCTCAATGTACTCTGCTAAATCTATTCAAGATTGTCTTTGATGTTTGCTTCTTTTATAGCTGCAACATTTGCTTAATTCATTAAGATATTATTATGCACATATTTAGCTACATAAATTCTGAATGTAGTGCAGTATTTCTAATTGCAGGTGCTGCAGGCCCTTTTCCTTTATAATCAAGTAAGAATACAAAGCAATTTAAAAAGCAAAAAATAATCCAATCTCAACAGATTATGAAAAATACATCCTAATAACCATTTAAAAATAAACAGGCACTGAATTATTGGTTCAGTGGTTAGTGCTACTGCTTCACATTTTTGCAGGACAGGAACTCACCCTGAATGGGGTGTTCATTTATTACAGGGCACACTCATGTAAACATCCATACGCCCCATAAAAGGTCAGTTCAATTAGCTTAACATGTCTTTGGGATGTGGACCTATTTTGAGAAAAACCTTGAAGAAAGAGCGAGTACCTGCAAACCCCAAACAGAGATTGGGCTGTTACTGAATATGAAACCATGACACTGAAAGAGGCTATTTAATGCCCCATAATGCTGCCCTTTTACAGTCATGAGCATAGCAAGCCTGCTTTCGCACCCTATAAACATTGTGGTGAGTGCATAAATGGACAGGGGATATGTGGGTATGGACAGGTGCTGCCAGGACTTAACATTTCCTCCATAATGAAAACACAAACTAGAGAAAAAGACAGGAACAGCCAGTACAGGCTTCACTCAAATTATGATGAACTGTTTTACAAAGAATTGGGGCATATAAAGAATAAAGATTTTAAAACCAATTTTCACTTGACAGTCACAACAAAGCTGAATTTCATCAGTTACGAAGACCCAGTTTGACACAATTTTCAAATGCATTCTGCTAGTGCATTTTGAGCCTAGACAACTTACTGGCTGTACAACAGTAGGTACGAGCAGTTTCCAAATGGCAGCCATGCCATACATTTCAATATTGTGATGCTAATGCCATGCAGTTATTCCCGAGACTGAGTCACAGAAGTGAAAATTTGACTTTGTGATCATTTTTGAGCCTGCAGTATTATGTCATTTGACAACCATCTTTTGAAGTGTCTGTTTAGTGAGCTTTGATAGGCGACCACTGTTTTTCTTTGCAGATGCAGTTTGTCTGAATTTGGCATTTTTTACATTTAGCAGGGTATTTTGCTACCAGATTGTTGCAGCCATTTCCAGCACAGATGTTTTATTTATCACCTATTCATCCATCCATTTTCAAAGCCACTAATCCAGAGTAGAATCACAGGGAAGCTGAAGCCAATCCAAACAAGGAACCCACACAAGGCAGAAGCAGTTCCTGGACAGGGTTGCCAGGCCTATACATGGTGAACACACACACACACACACACACATCAAGTGTCAATTTGGTATCACCAGTCCACCTAACCCTAACCCTAACCAGAGCGTTCACATGGACATAGAGAGAACATGCACACTCCATGCAGGACATACCAGTCTCTTTGTTGCAAAGCAGCAGCCCTACCACTGTGCCACTGTGCCATCTCACCTTTTCATCTGTTATGTTTCAAAATTTAGTGTTTGTGAGTAGTATACGTTAGGCACATTCTGTCAAACTGTGACTTTTGGACCCACCCCCTTTTCCTCCGATCGGTGAATATCAACCTGTCCCCGCCCCCAGCCCCTCCTTAATCCCACCCCCCTCCACCTGATTGGGGGATTTAAATGATGCGCCCCGCCCAGACTCCCACCCCTCCACCTGCTTGTCCAAGGTATGTGTCATGAGCATTTTTGATGGATGTTGCGTCTGCCTTGGCCCCCGGCCTGGCAGCACCTGTTTGTTGACTGGCCCCCCACTTCCTTGCCCCTTCTCCCGAGGACATGCCCAGACATGTTCCTGTCCATACCCTGCCGGCCTGATCGACATGTTCAGACATGAATTGCCTGCCACTGACAGGTGAAAAGAACACATGATGATCTGGCAGAACTTGCTGGTAATTCTGAACCTGAAGCAGTACCCATCTGAACAATTCAGACTACTAAATAAATGTTTTCTAAGTTTTTAAGTGGTATCAGTGTCTGTTTTATCACCAGCGATGGAGCAGGTCTTGGAAAAAAAATATTATAACTCTGAGAAAGCCAGGGCCTTGGAGGGTAAAGAATCCTTGAAAAGAGCTCTCTTGCAATTGTGTCACAATATTGGGGACCAAGAGGTGTCTGAGTGGTTATCGGGGCAATACACCTACATGGGATATTCTAGCCCGTCACGACATCGCTGTGAACAGCACTGTGACGTCTGTTTATCTACAGACTGTTGATAGGTTGATGGGGGGGAGGCTTTTTGATGTCCCGATTGCCATCGTTTTTGCCGATCAAGGTTTTGCTTCGAGCTCCACAAAACGCGTAAATTTAATGAAAAGACGCGTCAGTCTGAAAGCATCTGCGATGTCCTCAAAGTCTGCGCTCTCTGTAATCAGAGGTACAGCGTGAAAGCCGAGTCAAAACCTCACAAGTGTCGACCCAAACACTGTCGCGTTTGTAGAGTGGTCATGAAAGAGTCGAATGAAAATCATCAGTGTTTTATTCAAAGCTTACCGCAAAGACCGTTCCACGAAAAGTACGTGTTCTACGATTTTGAGTGCCGTCAAGATGACGGAACCCACATCCCTAATTACATCCACTGCCTGCATTGGAACGGTATATCGTGGAGTCGGGCCGGTGAGGACTGCATAGCAAAGTTCTTCCACAGATATAGACGCCCGTAATACCAAAGATTACATGTTCATAGCTCACAATTCTAAGGGATATGCCTAATGAAATATCTCGTTGAGAGCAGCTACGCTCCATTTGTTACATCTCAGGGATGTAAACTAATGTGTTTTATAGAAGAAAATCATGACTTGAGATTTATCGACTCGTTCAACTTCTAACCTATGAAATTGAGCAGGCTCAAAAAGGATTCTTTCCCCATTTCTTTAACACCGCTGAAAATCAAAATTACATTGGTCCGTACCCCCATCCTAAATATTACGGCATTCAACACATGATGAGCAAGGAAAGAGAGGAGTTTTTGTCTTGGTACAACTCGATTAAAAGCGAAACCTTCAACTTTAGACAAGAAATGGCTTACTATTGTAGAAACGACGTGGTTATTTTGAGAACAGCTTGCATAATTACAAAAACACCCACAAAGCTTATTCTAATGCTTCTATTCAATGGCTGATGTTTCTTTCTGAGAAGGAAAAAATAAACATTCGGCATGCCCTGAATCACGGTGAAGTAAAGATGGGGTCATTTTATCTAGATGGTTATGCCAAAGTTCAGGGTGTACCAACGGCCTTTGAGTTCGCTGGATGCTTTTATCATGGATGTCCAGAGTACTACGATGTGTAAGCTAATCATTCTCTCACGGGTACGTCTTATGCCGAATTGTTTCAAATGTTTGACGACAAACTGAAGAAATTGCGTGAAAAATTTAATCTGGCAGTTAGAGTACTTTGGGAACACCAGTTGGAACGCATGAAAAAAGAGGACTCGGAGGTTCAGGATTACTTAAAACACTTTGAGTTTCCTGAGCCTATCAATCCCTGTGATGCCCTGTATGGAAGGCGCACCAACACTATCAAATCTATAATAATAAAAGGCAAAGTCCTCACTGACTGACTCACTCACTCACTCACTGACTGACTCATCACTAATTCTCCAACTTCCCGTGTAGGTGGAAGGCTGAAATTTGGCAGGCTCATTCCTTACAGCTTACTTACAAAAGTTAGGCAGGTTTCATTTCGAAATTCTACGCGTAATGGTCATAACTGGAACATATTTTTTGTCCATACACTGTAATGGAGGAGGCGGAGTCACGTATCGCGTCATCACGCCTCCTACGTAATCACGTGAACTAAAAACAAGGAAGACATTTACAGCACGAGTCACACGCGGGAACGAAGGTAAATGACGTTAATTTTTGACTGTCTTTTAATACTGTGTAAGCATACATATTAACAGATGTGCAATTAAACGTGTGCATTTACGGGGTGATTTCTCAGGCTTAAAAGCTCACCTTTTATCAAACGCGGGAACAAAGGTAACTGACGTTGTTCACTGTCTTTTAATACTGTGTAACCATACATATTAACACATGTCCAATTAAACGTGTGCATTTACGCGGTGATTTCTCAGGCTTAAAAGCTCGCCTTTTACTAAAAAGGTAAATGCAAAACTATTTTCAATCAGTTTATTGAAACGCTCCCGTTAAGGATTGCAATAACATATTCGCGAGATAAAACAACTAAGTAGGGGGAAATGGAGGAACAGCCGCAAACAGCGAAGAGCAAAAAATTTATTAAACAATTGAGAACGGAGCGAGTTAAGCATACAAGCATGTTCATAAGGGAAACAAAGCACGGTGTAAAACGTAAGTTTAAATTAACTTTATAGAAACGCTCCCGCTGCGGATTGCAATAACATATTCGCGAGATAAAAGTTTAATGCGAAGACACGAGGTATAAACAAACCACACGCCGTGGCGCAACGTTAGGGGCAACAGTTTCAACCATTCTATGATCTGCTTCTCGCAACTGAAAGACGGCACATGGCGGATGTTAGCCGACTTGCTGACCGCAACGTTAGGGGCTTCAAGTATGGCGCTGACGCCACATCTCAGTGCCAACACTTTGCAGACTGTACTTAAAAGACACGCCCTCCTCACTGGACAGTTAAAAACACCAATCAAACTAACGATGACATCAAGTATTACCCAATCAAAACTAGGAAAGGAGGCATCTTCATAAAATGCGTGTGGGATGATTTGCATGAGACGCTGCTTTAAAAAAAAAATGATAAAAAAAATACGGGATAAATCCCGTCCAGTATTGATTCAAAACGGGACGCGCAATTTCATTCTCAAACGCGGCACGATTCCGTATTTTAAAGGACGGGTGGCAACCCTACAGTGCCAGGTAACCACCCATACAATCACATTGTGATTCAGACTAGGAATGCAATGAATGTAATTACCCTGATCTACATACAAGGCGAAAGTCTTGCAACATTCAAAGATGATGGTTTGGGATAAGTACACCATACAACATAAAAGAGCTTATGAAGCCTTGAACCGAAAAAAGCAAGATCTCAGAGATCGTAAAAAAAAAAATAGGAGGTAATGTCGTTTTACTCGCTGTACATTTTAGTCAAACATTACCAGTTATTCCACGAGGGAGACCAGCAGATGAACTCAACGCGTGTTTAAAATCCATGCTTCTCCCACACTCTGTTATATGTCGCGTGTTCTCGGGTAGGTGCACCAAAAAATTTATACATTTAAGCATGTAATGGGCAAACAAAAAATGAGGTATACCCGAAGGCACTGCAGTAGTACTTAATGTAACTTTACTTCTTAAATTTTAATGTTTTACTGTTTAATAATTTATACGCTTCTTATATGTTGTTCAAATTCTTTTATCAAAATACCACTGACAGCGCAATGCACGATAACATGGAGTGAATACACCATACGCATCCGCCCACGGCTGCCCTGCTGTGCGCAGATAGGAGTTGATTCTACAATAAAATAAAATAAAGATAAAAAGAGTAAAACGATCATCACCCATAAAGCGGATAGTAGACGTGACGTACTATATGTGTACCACATTTCAAGTGTATAGGTGAAACGGTTTGCGAGCTACAGGTCATTTAAAATCCTGGACAGACACACAAATTGCCACGGTAGCAAATTACAGAAGAAGATTTTACTGTTTAATAATTTATATTTATATGAAATGTGCTTCTTATATATTACTTCATATTCTCATATGATAATGATGTTAATGTTTATATTGATTTCTGTGTTGTTAAAACTGCATGTATGTGTGTATATGTATATATATATATATATATATATATATATATATATATATATATATATATATATATATATATATATATATATATATATATATACTAGCAAAATACCCGCGCTTCGCAGCGGAGAAGTACTGTGTTAAAGAGGTTATGAAAAAAAAAGGAAACATTTTAAAAATAACGTGACATGATTGTCAATGAAAGCCCGTTTCAGTCAGTAAGTCTTATGTGTGTGTTTATGTATGTGTGTATATATATGTAGATGTGTATATGTAGATATGTATATATATGTATATGTATATAAATGTTTATGTGTGTGTGTATATTATATATATAATATATATATATATATATATATATATATATAAAAGACAGCAACAGTTATAACAATGACAACACAATTACATTGACAATCATGTTACGTTATTTTTAAAATGTTTCCTTTTTTTTTCATAACCTCTTTAACACACTACTTCTCCGCTGCGAAGCGCGGGTATTTTGCTAGTCTATACTAATAAAAGGCAAAGCCCTCACTGACTCACTCACTGACTGACTGACTGACTCACTCACTCATCACTAATTGTCCAACTTCCCGTGTAGGTGGAAGGCTGGAATTTGGCAGGCTCATTCCTTACAGCTTACTTACAAAAGTTAGGCAGGTTTCATTTCGAAATTCTACGCGTAATGGTCATAACTGGAACCTCTTTTTTGTCCATATACTGTAATAGACTGCAGCTCGATGGCCGTGGAAGGCGGAGTTGCGTATCGCGTCATCACGCCTCCCACGTAATCACGTGAACTGACTGTGAACGCAGTACGTAGAAAACAAGGAAGAGCCCCAAAGACTGCTGAAGAAAACATTCATTACACAATTGAGAAGGCAGCGAAACAATAACAAGCGAGCGAGTGATGCATAAATGAAGTTCATAGACCTACAAAAGGTTGCCATTGATTTGAGGCAAGATTGCTTTTCTCCTGTACAACTATACGTTGCATTCTCAACAGTAAGCTTGCACAGCTTGGTCATATTACAACCGGAGTGCTGAACTGACAACATGGTATACAAAGAGAACTATAACAATCGTAATAAACGAAGAATAAAACAGCGGAGAACCCGTGGATTTCAATAAAAAGGCTGTTTCCTTGGCGAAGCAAGGAAAAAGGATGGCCTTATATGCGTTCGTTTATAAAACAGCGGAAAAGCTGTGTAAAGGCTGCTTCACAAAAAAACAGCGGAGCGCCTTATATGAGCAGGCAGTCAGCTAAAGAAGGGAATCAATAAATAACTATAATCGTAATAAACGAACAAAAAATAGCGGAGAATCCGCGGATTACATAAAGGAAATGGGTACCTGAACAGAAAAGTGAGTCTCAAATAGCTGCACAATAACTATAACAATCGTAATAAACGAACAATAAAACACTACAGAACCCCGAAGCAAGGAGAAAGGACGGCCTTATATGGCGTTCGTTTATAAAACAGCGGAGAAGCTGTGTAAAGGCAGCTTCACAAAAAAACAGATCCTTAACAAATTGTTATTGGTATATTTTCCCTCAGTTTAAAAAGGTTTTCTTTTCTTCTTAATAAAAATTTAAAAGCAGTACTTCGCCGCTGCTATAGACATATATGTGAATGTATGTATGTATATATGTTTGTCTATATATATATATATATATATATATATATATATATGTAGATATGTATACAGTGATCCCTCGCTATATCGCGCTTCGCCTTTCGCGGCTTCACTCCATCGCGGATTTTATATGTAAGCATATTTAAATATATATCGCGGATTTTTTGCTGGTTCGCGGATTTCTGCGGACAATGGGTCTTTTAATTTCTGGTACATGCTTCCTCAGTTGGTTTGCCCAGTTGATTTCATACAAGGGACGCTATTGGCAGATGGCTGAGAAGCTAGATTGCTTACTTTCTCTCTCTCTTGCGCTGACTATCTGTGATCCTGATGTATGGGGATTGAGCAGGGGGGCTGTTCGCACACCTAGACGATACGGACGCTCGTCTAAAAATGCTGAAAGATTATCTTCACGTTGCTATCTTTTGTGCAGCTGCTTCCTGAAACGACATGCTGCACGATGCTTCGCATACTTTCAGCTCGAAGGGCACGTATTGATTTTTGACTGAAAAACAAACTCTGTCTCTCTCTCTCGCTCTCTCTCTCTGCTCCTGACGGAGGGGGTGTGAGCTGCCGCCTTCAACAGCTTTGTGCCGCGGTGCTTCGCATACTTAAAAGCCAAACAGTCCTATTGATTTGTTTGCAAGAGATTGTTTTTTCTATCTATGTGACATTCTGTGCTCCTGACACGCACTCCTTTGAAGAGGAAGATATGTTTGCATTCTTTTAATTGTGAGACATAACTGTCATCTCTGTCTTGTCATGGAGCACAGTTTAAACTTTTGAAAAAGAGACAAATGTTTGTTTGCAGTGTTTGAATAACGTTCCTGTCTCTCTACAACCTCCTGTGTTTCTGCGCAAATCTATGACCCAAGCATGACAATATAAAAATAACCATATAAACATATGGTTTCTACTTCGCGGATTTTCTTATTTCGCGGGTGGCTCTGGAACGCAACCCCCGCGATGGAGGAGGGATTACTGTATATATGTGTATATATATGTAGATATGTATATATATATGTGTATATATATGTAGATATGTATATATATGTAGATATGTATATATATATGTAGATATGTAAATATATATATGTATATATATGTGTCTGTGTGTGTATATATATATATATATGTGTGTATGTATGTATTGTATGTCTGTATATATATATATGTATGTGTATGTATGTATGTGTATATGTATATCTGTGTGTGTATGTATATGTGTATATGTATGTGTATATATATGTTGATATGTATATATATATATATATGTATATATGTGTATATGTAGATATGTGTATATGTAGATATGTATATATGTATATGTATATATATGTTTATGTGTGTCTGTGTGTGTATATATATATACAGTATATATATGAGAGCAACACTCATAACAATGACAACACAATTACATTGACAATCATGTTACGTTATTTTTAAAATGTTTCCTTTTCTTTTTCATAACCTCTTTAACACACTACTTCTCCGCTGCGAAGCGCAGGTATTTTGCTATAAAGAATATAGCGGACAATGGTTTAAAGGAGTACATATTTAAAATTGGTGGTAAGAGTAAATTGTTTGGCAAATGAAGCTCTTCATAAAGAGCTAAATGAACACATCAAAGAACTGTTATTTGCGTACAGCCACCGAAACTTTGTAACGGCACGAGACTTCAGATCACGTGTCTGCAAAAGAACCTAATTGAGGCCACTATTTTTACTGGCAGTGGCTCAGGGGAGTCGGTTTTTATTCCTTGCATCCCCATTATACCCTCTAATCTCCCATTTCAATTCAAACGCCTCCAAATTCCAGTAAGGCTCTGCTTCACAATGACAATTAAGTCTCAGGGACAAACCCTACAAAAGGTTGGCATTGATTTGAGGCAAGATTACTTTTCACATGGCCAACTGTATGTTGCATGCTCAAGAGTAAGCTCAGCACACAGCTTGGTCATATTACAACCGGAGGGCCGAACTGACAATGTGGTATACAAAGAGATCCTTAACAAACAATTATTTGTATATTTTCCCTCAGTTTAAAAATGTTTACTTTTCTTCTTAATAACAATTTTAAGGCAGTACTTCGCCCCTGCGAAGCGCGGGTATTTTGCTAGTTATATCATAAGGTTCAAGGCGACGAGCAAATTCATTATTATGATTTTACAAGTCTGTACCCTTACGTCAACAAAACAAAGACCTACCCGATCGGCCATCCGACCTTTGTTTTGAGGAGTTTGGCGATCTTAATTCTATTAGGGCGGATGTCGACTTTTGTCAACAGCAGGGGTTGAGGGCAGATGTCAGGGGCAGAGTGCAATAATCAGCTGTAAACGTTGACAGAACTTACTGTTCCATTATAGGTAGACCCTCTTTGCTAGGAGGACTTTTAGATTTGTTGGCTTGATGTTGAATCCCTGCATGTGCGTGAGTAGCGTAGAGGAAACAGCCTCTGGAAGAGCATCGACACTTGGTGAGAGAAGGATGCGAACATGCAAAGGAAAATGTTCTGCGCATTATTTATTTATTTTTGGCTTTTTGGGTAATTGTGCTAAATCGGAAAGGCAAACAGGAAGCCTCTGGTTGGCCATCGTGGGTCTGGGACGAGACGTCCCGCAAGCACTATGTTGATGACTATTTCGTAAAAGAAGGCGTATTATTGGAGCGTGAAAACATAGCCCCCAACCCCGCTAAGAGACAAATTTCCAAGTTATTTCTCAATTCTCTTTGGGGAAAATTCGGTCAGAAGCCTAACCAACTTACCACTACTTTTGTTAAACATACCCAAGAATTCTTTGATTGCTTGTTCTCAGACGTGTATTGGGTCTCCTATTTTGGCTTTGTCAGCGACGAAATCGCTCAAGTGCAGAAGAGGTATGTGGATGATAAATACGTTCTACCCGGTCCAGTCAATGTGGTGATCGCCACTTTCACAATGGCCTATGCTCGCCTAGAATTGTACGGTTTGTTGGATCGTTTAGGGCCGAGGATTCTGTATCACGATACAGATTCCATTATCTTCACAGCATCGCCTGGGCAGTACACGCCGCCGCTCGGTAACTATTTAGGTGAACTCACCAGAGAACTAGATCCTGACAACTTCATAGAAGAATTTGTTTCTGGGGTCCCGAAAACGTACGCGTACAAAACATTCAAAGGCAAGGTCTGTATGAAGGTAAAGGGCATTGCTCTCAATCACGAAACGGTTCAATTGGTAAACCTATACTCGTTAATGGATCTAGTGCATAGTTTTGTAGAACATGATCTCATGAAAGAAATAACGGTTCATGGCGTACAGATTCATAGGAACAAAAAGAACCTGACGTTGCAAAATCGTCCACTCTGAAAAAGATTCAGAGTGGTGTACAACAAAAGGGTTCTATTGCCTGATTTCACAACTCTCCCCTATGGATACTAAAGAGGGTTTTGATGCTAGACTTCAGCATCCATTCTCAAAAATAGTCTCAGGACCCTCCTGTTCAGGCAAATCGCACTATGTGAAAAAGCTTTTGGAGCACGCGGACCATGTGCTTTCTCGCCACCCTGACAATATGGTCTGGTTTTATAGCTACTGGCAGCCTCTGTATGACGAACTGTTAGACCAATTTCCAAAAACAAAATTTTTGGAGGGGTTACCTGCATCCTTAAGCGACGATGAACTACTGCCGCCTGACCGAGTTAACTTGGTGATCATCGACCATTTGATGGAACAGGTGAGCCATAGCGAAGAGATAGAGAGGGCCTTTACAAAATATACTCATCACAGGAATTTGTCCATCATTTACTTGGTCCAAAATTTATTTTTTCAAGGCAAGAAAAGCAGAATGATAAATCTGAATGCCAATTACATCACCCTCTTTAAAAACCCCCGAGATAAGCTGCAAATCACCAATTTAGTGAGTCAAATTTACCCTGGGAGGGTTACATTTTTCTTGGAGGCCTTTGAGGACTCTATGCGGGACCCTTACGGTTATCTGTTGGTGGATCTGAAAGCCCATACGCCTGACGAATTTCGTTTACGTACCTGATTGTTTCCTCCCGAATGACCTGCGGTGTACGTCGTGAAAAAATAAAGACATGCGATTTACCAAGTATTTGAGAATGGGCCGGCATGTCATGCAGAATAAAAAGAAATCTCCCTCTGCTCAAGACCCTGTATAGGGTCTCCTGTCGCCGAAGAAAAGCGGTGCTGAGCGAGGCTCCGGACGATTTAATTTATGCTCTGGCCGAAACAGCTATCAATACTTTAAAAAGACAAGTTCCCCTGACGTCCAGACAGTTCAAGTTGCTGAAGAAGCATCGTTGCACCATTAAAAAAATCAGCGATAAAAAACTTACTGTTAAAAAGAAAAAAACCCTTTTAAATCTGAAAGGAGGGTTTCTCGGAGCCCTATTAAGCGCCGCCATTCCTTTCATTACTAGTTTAATAGGTTCGAGAGTATAAATATGGAATAGACGCGCAAGATGTACCTGGTCCAACTCAACAACAAATGGCTCAATTGCAACAGAAAGCCCCAGCTTCCACCGACCTTTTAAACGCTATGGAAAGTGAGCTGGATAAAGAAATGAAATTCATACTCGAACGTAGTGACTTGAGCGCCGATGCAAAAGTAAAACTTTATATGACCGTCTTGCAAAGATACCTTACCTTTGTGAAAAAAGCGGATAAAGAAACCGGGTCTCTGATGTTATTGCTGCCTTGCGAGAGCAAGGAGGAGCCACCAGGGGCGCTCAAAGAGGCCCCTAGTACCCCCGAAGAATGGGTGTACGATGAGATTTTGAAAAGTGCGCCGGATAAATCAAAGAAATATACCGAAATTATTTTACAGAAAATGTCGCATAACCCTAATACAACTTACTGGAATGGCTTGGGAGAGTTTGTGTTACCTGGTATGAATATGGTCGATCTAATGCGGAACTTGACTGCCCGTCACAACATACCGTCTTATCGGAGACCTAGGGGGAGAAAAGAATTTTGTTAAGGCCCTGGCCGGTTTGAACATTCCGGCCTCTGCCGTGCCAAACGCTGACACGAGAGAACTTCTAGAGAGCTTCAAACCTTCTGCCATAGGTGGGTCCGCTGCCTCTACTGCTGCCGCTACCTCTGCTTCCGACAGACCTGTTGGCAAGAAAACCAGATCTCGCAAAAAGAATGAATGGATTTCTTATTGAAATGTAATTATATTTTTGTTTAATAAAATATTACATTTGATTACACAGTCTGCCTATTCTTTATTAAGATAATTACAGGTCATAGAACTTTGCATACAGGGGTGATCCTGAAAACCTCTAGAAGTGTTCTTAGACAAAGGTGCTGACAAATTTTTGAACCATATAATCGTTCTTGGTGACTTCATTAAAATACAGGTTCATGAACTCTTTATAAGAACGTCCTTTCCCTCTGTGATGCAGGAAAAAAATACAGGGTTGGCCGCAGATGGTGGAAAACCAGCTTTGAAGCTGTCGGGTATGGTGAATAATTTCTTTACAGTTTCTGTTTAAAAAGCTGTATATTTCCTCAGGAAAATACATAAAGTCTGGTGGGGTTCCGTAGGAATCAAAAAATTCTCCAGTTCCATCTTCTCTGAGATGTATAGCCAACCAGTGTTCTCCGGGATGATTTTGACGGTGAGTATTGACGATGATCATGGCCAGGAGATCCGTAAGTATTTTTTCAGGCAGTTCGTCGCACGCCAACACTCCGTAAAACAGATTTTCTGTGTACGGATTACAGGACATGAGTTTGTTCATCTGCAGGGTGTTCATGCTTTTTAGTAATCATAAAGTATGTTTCTTCTCTGGTTTATTTCAATAATGTTGTCAAAGACGGCGTACACTATTAGATTCACAATATGGGGTAGGGGCTGCCGAAAACGGATTTCAGATCTCATGTTCCCGGTTTTCATCAATGAGAAATGGTCTCCGCATTCTTGATCAGGCGTCAAATCAAAGACAAACAGGGTGTATCCCCTGGAGAAGTCAGAACGGCTGATGGCTAGAGGCAGGTCTTTCACATGCTTTCCTGAGGCCAACATGAGGTTGTAATATTCTCGAGCTGTGTTGTCATTAGCAAAATTGGGCTGAAATGGTTTGGCTGGAATCTGCTCTCCGTCCAAATACAAGGCCATGAACTCCACATTGTTATGCTTGAAATTGAAGGGGTTTCTGGTGTAAGGCCTCATTATCCACCATGCCTATGACCACGTACTTGGGCAGCTGTCCCAAGAACAGGTTCTCCTGATTGCTCACTCCCGGCCGGCATACTGAGGACTTTCACACTCACTCTTTCCACGGGGTACTTGGCATTGGCGGCTGTGAGAGCGTGTGCGTGCCCTAAACTTTAACTTTCTTGACAAAAAGAGCTGCGGATAAAATGTTTACTTTGTAACGTTCTGCATCTCCGGACATCAGACAGAATTCATTTTTGCTCTGCACCATTTTTATTTTGACATCCACCCCGTTTAGAATTAATTTTTCTTGAAAAAATAGGTCGGAATGAATAGGTCAGAAGAGTTCTACTGTTTTACCCTGGGCCGTATGACCGTTTCTTTTTTGAAATCCTTCATTCGGTCTGTCCAAGGCTGTGTTTTCATGTTTGTTGGCCGTGTCTTTGTAAAAAAGACCCGCCGCAAACTGGAACTTGAGAGTTTCATTGCTGTAATTTAGCAGCCCCTCAAAAAGGGCCCTGTACGGGTAAAGGCTGGAACTCTGTGATATTAAGCGATCTCCCAGAGTTACATCCACTTGTGAAAATAAACCAGCTATCAGATAATTAACAAAGGCTACCTTGGCCACGGGGGCCGGATTAGTTCCATTGGCATTGACGATTTTGCATTTCACGTGTAAAAGCGTGTTATTCAGGTCCAAGTAGTCTTCCCCGTTCCCAGTAATCAGAAAATCCAGCGGGGCGACTTCAGATAGAGCTGAGAGGGGAGGTACCTCGACGTAGATGCTTTTTGCTGCGCTAGTCTGAGTATAGGGTACCGTAAAGTTCATGTTCGGATTTCACACACTCTTAAGACATTCGATGAACGAAAGACATTTTGATTTAAAAAATGTTTTTCGATTTCTTTTTTCTGTGGGCGGGGGACTTATCCTTGTGGCGGAGAGAAGAAATAGATGTAAAAGCTGAACGGTTCGTCTTTTTGATGATCGGACTTGCACGTGACCCAGGAGGTCTCTTTTGCTTAGTTTTCCTCATCATCATCAGCCCTGATCCCCCTTGATTTTCTTCGCTTCCTTGAGTCATCGCTGCGGACATGGCCCCAGCCACCACGTCTTTGACAATATTCTTAGCGGTTGATTTAATGTATGGTTTGACAATTTCGATTCCTCTTTTCAAGAGAGGCAAAGCTCTTCTAAACAGACCACGAAATATTCCGCCGATCCCAGACCCGTACATCACCGGGGCCCCAGAGAACCAGGGGAGTCCATTGCCCGCTTCGGCTTCATAATAATGCACGTAAGGACTAGGGTCCAGGTAAGATCTCACCTCTGTATTAGTCGTGTATACACCTATTAGAGGGTCTGAAATGTAACTTGACTATGACCTTGCCAAACTGAAATAGAACCGCTTTGTTCTGATCCGTCTTTATTTCAATGGTCAAAGTATCAAACTGATTCTTGCTGACCGGAACGTAGTGCGGCTTGTCATAGGTGATTGTGGTAATCTTATTCATCTCATCCTCAATATGTACGCATCTCAAGAGAGGGACGTTGCTGTCTCCGACTCTTTGGTGAGACGCATTGTCGCTGTAGACATACAAGGTATAAAACCCCGCTCTGATATCCGCGGGGTAAGGAGCTTCATTCACCATGCCCATGGCTATGTCCGAATCAGCTCCTAGAATCCTCCCCAACTGCCCCCTGACATTAAGAGTTTCATCCTTCGCAGTGTTAATGAAGTAGTATCTTCACTCCAGAGCGCTGTAGCGGAATCTCATGGTGTTTTCCGGTATCGTAGTGACTGCTGAACTGGCTTTGATGGATTTCGTTTTTTTCGTCACAACTTCATTCATCTTGGATGTAACTTTTTTGAGGTTTGAGTAATAGCCTGCAGGAATAGTATAAAATCTGGTTATTTGCGGGTACACCACGATAAATTCATTATCCGGTTTGTCTAGGGTGTGCCAGGTGTGTGGATACTGAATTTCGGCCAATCCAACTTCTCAGAGGCCCTGTAGTTCGATTGGGGCGGCTAATTTGAAGGTAAAATCGGCAATGGTATTGTTAGGGAAAACATCCTGGGAAGAATTGCTGGGAAGAACAACGTAAAAGCGTTTTCTCTCCATTGTGAACACACCGTGAATGAAATACTATTTTTGATTCTCAGTATTTAACGTCTTGCGCGTAGCTTTCAGGGATCCAACTGTTAAACTTGTCGGGTCATCCGAGCCATTTCACCAAAATATGCTTTTTTCTATTGATATTTTTTTTTGCCAAAATCTTTTCAATTCTGAAGACGTCCATACCTCGAATCTTTTGTAACTCTGCGTCGTAAAAGGACCCTATAATGTCTTCACCATCATAATCTTTGAGCTTGTAGACAGGCGGATCCCTCGGGACTAGTTCAGAAAATGTTTGTTCATACCCCTTGGTAAAAGGATTCCGGGATTTTGACACTCTCACCGTATCTCCGACTTTGAATTTATATTTTGGGTTTCTTTTGGGTTTAGTTAGGTCATATAAGGTTTTAAAGACTTTCCAAGAACTGGAACTATTGACCTCTGCAAGGGCCATTTTTATGCCGCGGTGATAGCTCAGATTATAAGATTTCACCAAATCCTGTAGCCCTTGCAGATAGGACCGGGTATTCCGGGAGCTGAAATAACTGCACATTTTGGTCTTCAGAGGTCGGTTGAATGTCTCCACCACCAAAGCCTTTACGGTAATCCCTCCTCCATCGCGGGGGTTGCGTTCCAGAGCCACCCGCGAAATAAGAAAATCCGCGAAGTAGAAACCATATGTTTATATGGTTATTTTTATATTGTCATGCTTGGGTCACAGATTTGCGCAGAAACACAGGAGGTTGTACAGAGACAGGAACGTTATTCAAACACTGCAAACAAACATTTGTCTCTTTTTCAAAAGTTTAAACTGTGCTCCATGACAAGACAGAGATGACAGTTCCGTCTCACAATTAAAAGAACGCAAACATATCTTCCACTTCAAAGGAGTGCGCGTCAGGAGCAGAGACTATCAGAAAGAGAGAGGAAAGCAAACAAATCAATAGGGCTGTTTGGCTTTTAAGTATGCGAAGCACCGCACGGCACAAAGCTGTTGAAGGCGGCAGCTCACACCCCCTTCGTCAGGAGCAGACAAAGAGAGAGAGAGACAGAGACAGAAAAACAAATAAGCAAAAATCAATACGTGCCCTTCGAGCTTTTAAGTATGCGAAGCATCGTGCAGCATGTCGCTTCAGGAAGCAGCTGCACAGAAGGTAGCAACGTGAAGATAATCTTTCAGCATTTTTAGACGAGCGTCCGTATCGTCTAGGTGTGCGAACAGCCCCCCTGCTCAATCCCCCTACGTCAGGATCAGAGAAAGTCAGCGCAAGAGAGAGATAGAAAAGTAAGTTGGGTAGCTTCTCAGCCATCTGCCAATAGCATCCCTTGTATTAAACCAACTGGGCAAACCAACTGAGGAAGCATGTACCAGAAATTAAAAGACCCATTGTCCGCAGAAATCCGCGAACCAGCAAAAAATCCGCGATATATATTCTCATTGGCCATAGGGCGGGTTACAGAGTAGGAGTGTTCATCCATTTCATAAAATGACTGCATTACAGCATCATAAATAGAGCAGGTATTTTCAAGTTCATCCACAGTCTTTTCAACCACTACATGTATTTTGTGAATCAGCAGTGAAATATTATAATACACCATAACTTTCACTGCCAGTCATTTCAGCCAAGACTTGCGGAAAATCTTCAGAATCTTCTGAAAGCGGCCTACACCGTAGGCGATTTCAGGCTCAAAGAGGCAGGTATGTCTTCTCTGGCTGGGATGGTCTATCTTACAGCCTTGACATTCTTTTTTCTGTGTCTTGGTAGACAATAATGTCCAGCAGAGACGTCATCAGCCCTTTAACAAGCTGCTGGACCTTTTTCCAGGTTTCAAGCAGCACACCATCAGGGCAGTCCATATCTGTCTCAGAAAGTTCGATCGACATCAGTTCCTGTGGAACTTGTCTGTTCACCCATGGCTGTCCTGGAGCTAGGTAAGAGGTATCCGTCTGAACCCCATTAGCGGAGATGGAGGTATCCGTCTGAACCCCATTAGCGGAGACGGGGGAAGACATCACCGTTCCTGGAGACAGGAATAGACTGTCTGCCTCAACGTCTCTAGACCAGAGACTGTAATCAGGTCATACACTAAAAAGCAGGGGGTCAGATTCTTGGTGGTCCTGAATGCAATCGATCTCCCTGTCCGAGTTATAGGGTTGGTAAGATTCAGGCTTTGGAGCTTCAGGCTTTTGGACTCCTAAGGTTGTTATGCCGACCTCTGTCATTTCAGAGTCTGTAGCAGTCGATATGCGGAGAGCTTTAAAATATTCAAAGAGGTCTGAAATTGCTGGGTCCTCGATCTGTGTCTGGAGGATATCAGGCTGAGTATTTATGGTAAAAGGGAGGGGCGTGGCATAGAATAAAAGTGGGGTTTCCATTTCGTCATCGCTCGAATCTGTCGATGTTTCAGACCACTTAGGCCGTTACTTGTCCACCGCTTCAGCTTGCAGAATTCATGCCTTGAATACTAAAGGTGGCGGGCAGTTTTCCTTATTGTCGTCGTCTGATTCTAACCATGTTTCGCACGACTTAGTCCGAGCCTTGTCTGCCACTTCAGCTTCAAGAAACACGGGCAACAAATGTCTTTTAATCCCATTCAAACAGTCCTTCAAATAGATCCTGCAGATTCCGACGCTTCACTGGGGCACAGGTAATAGCTTCCATTTCTTCACAGAGTCTTTAGAGCCGGAGAAGATGAACCGCTTTTTTATACACCACTTTCAGAAGGGCTTTCAGAAGGAAGGGGACTTATTTGAATGGTTTCCTTTCACCTGTAAGAGGCAGGCAATTCATGTCTGAACCTGTCGATCGGACCGTCAGGGTATGGACAGGAACATGTCTGGACATGTCCTCGGGAGAAGGGGCAGGGAGGTGTGGGGGGCCAGTCCACAAACAGGTGCTGACATACCGGGGGACCAACACCTATCAAACTGCTCATGACACTTACCTCGGCCAAGCAGGTGGGTGGGGGGCTGGCCCGACATCCATCAAAACGCTCTTGACACAAAGGACGGCCAATCAGGTGAAGGGGTGGGATTAAGGTGGAGTCAGGGCGGGGACAGTTGTCATTCACCAATCCACCGACAGGGGGGTGGGATGCATCATTCAAATCCACCAATCAGAGGAAAGGGGGCGGGGCTTAAGGTCATCACTCATCTTTGATTGACAGTTTGACAGAAGGTGCCTGACATATACTACTTTTGTGCACTGTGAGAAAATAATTAAAAAATAATGAATAGATTTTAGATCAATACAAGGAATAAAAACAGTACAATTCTGGATTATGCTGTTAATATACTGTGTTTAACAATTTTTATGCTTAACTGAAACAATGTCATTATTTCTGTTGCTATTTACATTATGAACATCTGTGGACAATTTTACTGCATGTGTAAAGTTTTTCTGATATTGTGTTCAATGTAAATATACTTTATACTAATTTAAATTAATTTTTTACAATTTATTCCACGAGTGATGACATACTAGTCAATATACTATAAGTGTCCTTTTGGCAAAGGATTAACTAAAATGAGGGAACCATTGAGGCTGCACAGGGTAGGAACAAATCCTGAAGAAAGTTGGTCTTCCTAAAAAGGAATAATAACATGAACATGCATTTGGACACCTTGGCCCTCAGATATGTGTTCATTTGCACTTTTAACTTTGTGCCTTCTAAACAATGTGATAAAGGAGCTAACTCAGATTTGAATGATATAGTTTGACTGTGAGATTACAAAGAGCATCTGATCAATATTTCACATAAAATCTTACATTTTCAGACTAACTTCATCTAAATCAAAGTTGCAAGAAGCTGGAGCCTATCCTTTTGCCAGTCCACTACAACATCTATTCATGCGTATACCCATACTTAAAATCACACAAGGTCATCACACACCTTTGGGAATATTGGAAGAAAACATGGGGTACCTGAAGAAAAATGCTGATATGGTGAGAGCATGCAGACTCCACATGAAAGGTGTGGGATTTGTATTCAGGATGCCACCACGCCATTCAGAAACATTTCACTGCTGGCATGTTTTTATCTGTACAAAAACTATGACCCATCCAGCTTATAGTTTTCCTCAAATAAAGCTGTAATTTTAGTAGTAAAATATTGCAGGTCAATATGTGCAAATATACAATAAAATCATTATCTCTACAAAGCAGAATCTACTGGAGGAATTCTGCTCAGAATGCATAGGCTTCTATTGTTTTACAGTGCTAATACCGTGAAAGACTCATTCAGCCTGACTGATTAGTTTTAGAGTTATCAAGGCCACAGATTCACATTCTCACACACACACACATACACAGACATCACTCTGAAAGTGGTCAAATAATGCATAGGCCTGCTTAATAAGCCAATGGATTTTTTTACATGTAAAAAATGCAACAAATGTGATCATTTTAATGTGTACTTAAAAGTAAAATGCATTACGTTATTGTTAACTGGGTCTTATTTTTCCCCGCAATATACTTAGTGTTTTTGCTGTGTTTATGGTTTTGGTTAAACACCTTTAAACATCACTTTAGATGAAAAATAATTGAAGCAATTAATCTTTTGATATAGTACATTGTTGAAAGCCTACTATCAAGACATACATGTGAAAGCACATAGAGCAGCAATTCAAAGAAACTAAATACAAAGTGCAGTGCTTCATAAGATCTGGCAAATAAATTTTAAGAGAAGGTTACATTGAACTGAGAGCAAGCAATGATAAATAGCACAGAAGAGACACCACCAGTATGGTAGGTACAGAAGAGTCAAATAGGAAGCAAACCCACAAAACAAATGTCAGTTCAAAATCTACCCATCCATGAATCCATTTTTATAACCTACTTAGGGGCAAGTGCCTATCCTGGAGGAAATTTTAAGAACAACCCTGGACAGGTCACTAGTCCATCACTCACATCCTCTTCAGACCAGCTTCGAATTGCTTAGTAGCCAAATGTGCACATCTGTGAACTATGGAGCACCCCATGTAGACATGGGGAGAATGTCAAATTTCAACATGGATAGTGAGCAGACCACGACTTACACCCATTAACCTGGAGATTTAAAGCATTAGTACAATACAGGAACTTGGGCTTTCAGGCCAAATGTGAATATTAAAAATACAACTTAAAATAACAAACAAACAGAGAGAGCAGTTCCAGGGTTAGAATGTCAAAGGTAAATCATCAAAAGTAACTTAACCAGAGCTTAGACTTCTGTCAAGGCTGGCACCTGGAGATGTCTGGTTGGTTGATACAATGCAAGCAAAACTACAAGTGTATTGACTGAAGGTATGATAGAGAAGAGAAAAGGCCTCATGGTCTCCTCTACTGTCTCAGACTAACAGTTGAAAATGGAAACAATCCTTTTTTATTTCAGAAAAATGCCTTACCATCACGGCATCCAAGTTGTCAGATACAATTCCTTCTAAAACTGGCAGCAAGAATTTTATATACTTCTTTAAAAATAAGCATAAGATAAGCACTGTTAATTTTCACTGATTTCAAAATGACATTTTCTTTTGGAAGACTGACATAAGAACTATATCCTGACAACTCTTATCTAAAGAAACACAACTTGCTTAAAAAAACAGACACAAAATGGAAAGAACCTTAAACCACCTGCTAAACATGTTTTAATTTACTCTGCTATATTATATGCTACTACTCTTTTAATATGTGTTCACACTTAAATATAGCACTTGATGCAAAAGCCCACACTGTTTAATGTAACAGGCGATTTTGCACTTCCAAGTTCATTGTTATGTGTACATAGTACATACAGTGGTGTGAAAAACTATTTGCCCCCTTCCTGATTTCTTATTCTTTTGCATGTTTGTCACACAAAATGTTTCTGATCATCAAACACATTTAACCATTAGTCAAATATAACACAAGTAAACACAAAATGCAGTTTGTAAATGGTGGTTTTTATTATTTAGGGAGAAAAAAAAATCCAAACCTACATGGCCCCGTGTGAAAAAGTAATTGCCCCCTGAACCTAATAACTGGTTGGGCCACCCTTAGCAGCAATAACTGCAATCAAGCGTTTGCGATAACTTGCAATGAGTCTTTTACAGCGCTCTGGAGGAATTTTGGCCCACTCATCTTTGCAAAATTGTTGTAATTCAGCTTTATTTGAGGGTTTTCTAGCATGAACCGCCTTTTTAAGGTCATGCCATAGCATCTCAATTGGATTCAGGTCAGGACATTGACTAGGCCACTCCAAAGTCTTCATTTTGTTTTTCTTCAGCCATTCAGAGGTGGATTTGCTGGTGTGTTTTGGGTCATTGTCCTGTTGCAGCACCCAAGATCGCTTCAGCTTGAGTTGACGAACAGATGGCCGGACATTCTCCTTCAGGATTTTTTGGTAGACAGTAGAATTCATGGTTCCATCTATCACAGCAAGCCTTCCAGGTCCTGAAGCAGCAAAACAACCCCAGACCATCACACTACCACCACCATATTTTACTGTTGGTATGATGTTCTTTTTCTGAAATGCTGTGTTCCTTTTACGCCAGATGTATCGGGACATTTGCCTTCCAAAAAGTTCAACTTTTGACTCATGAGTCCACAAGGTATTTTCCCAAAAGTCTTGGCAATCATTGAGATGTTTCTTAGCAAAATTGAGACGAGCCCTAATGTTCTTTTTGCTTAACAGTGGTTTGCGTCTTGGAAATCTGCCATGCAGGCCGTTTTTGCCCAGTCTCTTTCTTATGGTGGAGTCGTGAACACTGACCTTAATTGAGGCAAGTGAGGCCTGCAGTTCTTTAGACGTTGTCCTGGGGTCTTTTGTGACCTCTCGGATGAGTCGTCTCTGCGCTCTTGGGGTAATTTTGGTCGGCCGGCCACTCCTGGGAAGGTTCACCACTGTTCCATGTTTTTGCCATTTGTGGATAATGGCTCTCACTGTGGTTCGCTTTAGAAATGGCTTTATAACCTTTACCAGACTGATAGATCTCAATTACTTCTGTTCTCATTTGTTCCTGAATTTCTTTGGATCTTGGCATGATGTCTAGCTTTTGAGGTGCTTTTGGTCTACTTCTCTGTGTCAGGCAGCTCCTATTTAAGTGATTTCTTGATTGAAACAGGTGTGGCAGTAATCAGGCCTGGGGGTGGCTACGGAAATTGAACTCAGGTGTGATACACCACAGTTAGGTTATTTTTTAACAAGGGGGCAATTACTTTTTCACACAGGGCCATGTAGGTTTGGATTTTTTTTCTCCCTAAATAATAAAAACCATCATTTAAAAACTGCATTTTGTGTTTACTTGTGTTATATTTGACTAATGGTTAAATGTGTTTGATGATCAGAAACATTTTGTGTGACAAACATGCAAAAGAATAAGAAATCAGGAAGGGGGCAAATAGTTTTTCACACCACTGTAGATGACAAAAAATGAACATCAAACAAAAGAGACACACACACACAAACAGACCCCCCCCACACACACACAAAAACAATGCAGGCGGTTTTCTTGGGTGGTTTTCACTCCACCTATCAAATCACTTTCAATAAGGGCCAAAGCCCTATACAAGCAGAGCACACCTTCATTCCCTTGTTCTGGGTAGGTTTTATTTTCTCTACATGTATTCCCATTAGAAGAGATAACTTAGAAAAAAAGGAGCATAACATTCATATACACTCATATTCTGATGATGCTCAGCTGTGCTTATGAATAAAATAATACTTTCTTTTTATCACCAATTAACTGCTTCAGAGCGCTAAAACACTGATGAATCAACATGACAAAATGCTTAACCAAAGTTTATGGATCTCTGTTCCTATTTAACTCGATGCAGGATGTAGACAAAACAACAGAAATACATAAAAGGGAGTTTAAGTTTCAAGTAACTAAGTAACAATTACAAATATAGCTGTAAAGGTGTGCTATATTAGGTGAATTATCAATTAGCATTACGTGCCAACTACAGAAGAAGTCTGATAGTTAGCACTGTGATACAAGCTAACATGAAGTAACAGTCAGAGTTACAAAAAGGCCCAATACATTGATGCCCAAATTGCAGGTCCGTCACACGGAAAAACTGCAAAATTTCTTCACGTGTCATTAGGAACAGTTACAAAAATAATGACAGCATATGCCAAATACAAACAAACTGCATCTGCAAAGAGAAACAGTAGTCGAATTTCGAAGCACACTAGACAGACACTTCAGAAGATGGTTGTCAAATGACATAAAACTGCAGCCTCAAAAATGATCACAAAATCAAATATGCACTTCTGTGACCCAGTCTCAGAAATAACTGCATGGCATGAGCGTCACAATATTTAAATGTATGGCACGGCTGCCATTTGGAAACAGCCTGGGTTGTTGTCTAGGCTCAAGTTTATATTGTGTTTTTTAATCTTTTTGTTATTATTTAAATATATTTTTTCAAATGGTGTTAATAATTCTGTTTTGTGTTTGTATGTTTGTTATATTATAATTTTCTTTCATTATGTGTTTATTAACTATTTGGCTTTTGTGTGTCTTATAAAGTTTTATTGTACTGTGTTTTGTTATCTGCCCTGTCTCCTTTATTTGGAACCCGAGGAAATGAGGCTACCTAATGAGGCAAATGGGGGCCTGCCCCAGAAAGTATTTAAAGACAAGCTGATTTTTAAGAATTAGAAAGTTGCTAAACATAAAAATCCTAAATAAAAATCACAAGAATACCCACTGGGGGGTTGGGTTTACCTTTTTATCAAACTCTAGCTAGTCAGAACAAAACAAATGAAGAATCTTTATAAATAAAAAGATTTAATTTTCAAAAAGGTTCTGTTAAACAGGGAAGTTCCAAAGAGCACAACAGGCAAAAGGAGTTGTCAGAAAAGGCAAAGGCAATCCAGAGGCAAACCCAAAAGCGGAACAAATGGTCAAAAATCCCAGAAGATCACAAAAGCAAAGGATAAACACTAGACATGCCACACAAGCATTCAATGATCTACAAGGAATTGTGGGTGGTTCTCAGCCTTTATAGGGCTGAAGGGCAGTCTCTTGCTGTGATGAGGAGGTGGCCCTGCCTCTTGGGAGACCACCCACAAAACACATAAAACATGAAAGAAGACACTTTGGCACATAGAAACTATTTAGCAATGTTAAGATACAAGAGACATAAATGAGATTCTTGAAACCCAGCCAGGGGGCAAAGCCTGAATGAAACATGATCATTGATTCCCCTTGACTCCTGCATTTTGTTTAAGGCATTTTTTGCATGTTGGCAACACCTGTTTTTGTTCAATTGTAAGGAAACATATCTTTTTCACTTTTGGAAATGACTTTTTTTCCCCCCAGGTTTCCCTTGCACCCTTATAGGACATTTTCTTTTTATAAGCCTTTGACACATTTTTGGGCCTGAGCAGGCCAAAGCCTGCCATTTGAGTTTGGTGCTAGGCTGCCACGGTTGTGGCCTATCCAATAGGCCCTTTCCTGATGGGGGAGCTCTTGCCTTTTTTTGTCATGTTCCTCTTTTGTACTATGCTGTGGCAGGATTCACAACAGTATCCAATGCCAATGTGTTTAGACACATACCTTGGCATAAGAAGCATAAGAACTGTACATCTGTGCAACAAAAAATCTAATATGGTCTGATGACTCATATTTAATCCTATAGTCCTATATCTAGATGGTTTTACAAGCCATAACATGCTGTCAACCCACAATATCTGTTGTTGTTAAACATGGTGGGGGATCAATTATGGTATGGGCAGCCATCTTATGGGTGTCATTAGATGAGAGCTTTGCATAGATGTTTAATAACCAAGAAATATTAGACCATATTAGAGGACCATGTGCACCTTTATATTCCCAATATTCCCAATCCATAGATGATAATGCCATTATACAAACTGCTAAACTAATTCAGGAGTCATTCCAGGAACACCAGGATACACTCAGACACTTTTCATAGCCTCCCAAATCACCCTAAAAATCATTGAATTTATAGTGAAAATTATGGAGTGAAGTTTTGCTTTACACACAAATGTGTGTTTTTTTGCTCTGTTTATTGGTGCTTATTTCTCTTGATCTTCTGTTTTTGACCTTTACTACAGTCACAGTTACAAAATGTCTCCTGATCCATTTTTTCCAGCTTTTTTTAGAGTCAGAAAAGTTTAAAAAAGCTGGTGGGCTTCGCCTATGCTGTAACCCAACTGAACTTCTTCTATTTATTGTTTCTGCCTTTTTTCTTTGTGGCATAACAGAGTCTCAGATCCATATAATTAGGATCACCAAATGAATTATTTACTGAAAGAATGTGAAAACATTAAGAAAGAACAACAGACAATAAAAATAGAGTTATTTTATTTGTAGAGAATATTTAACGACTGGCAGTATATTTGGCACAGCTGTAGCCTCAAGCAGATTTGTCAGTGGTCAGTTCAGTAAAAAAGACAAAAATAATAAACAAACGCTAGAAAGAAGAGCTAGCAGTTCAGCAGGGTCACATCATTGGCAAAGCTCAAACTGCCCTGCTACTAAAAGAAGCTGGTGAAAAGGGATCAGGAGATTGATTGCAGCTTTGACCATAGCAAAAGTCAAAACCAGAACATCAAGAGAACCAGCCATTAATACTCAACACGCTAAGCAAAATTCATAGTCAAAAAAGGCTCCCTGTAATTCTTAAAGCAATGATCAGTAGAAGCGGCAAACACTTTGGAAACAACTTACAAGACTCTCAGATGTTACTGCCAGCTTGTAAAGGGTTGTGCTGATGATTCCATGTGACACGACTTCCAGGAGGCATGGCATACCAAGTGGGACTTGTATCCTAGCAACAGCTACTCAAAATGATGGCACCAATGCATGAACAAAATGGCACTGTGGTAAATCGAACGCATAATTATAATAATTATTAACAAATGCCTAGAACTAATACCTTCCAACAAAATTCTCTTCCAAAAGTCTTTGCAAGATGTTTTTTTAATGGTGAATGGTACAATATCCCACTGCACATAGTTTGGGACTTATACGAAAGCATTCCAAGAAGACTGAAGCAGTTTACAAGGCAAAGAGAGACCCTCCTTCTTATTAGCTCTTTGATATTAATATTTTGTTAGTTGTTTCTGGTATTTTGTCCAGCCCCTTTAAGTATGCATATTTATTGTTTTGTTTCAACATTACATTTGATAATATGCTCAAATGGTATGAGTCTGTCTTCACATATGAAAATACTGAGAAGATTTGAATGTCAGTATCTCTCTTTAGGCTTGAACAAGCTAGACAGCAATAAACTATTGTTAATTCAAAAACGAATCTTATCTTTGACAGTCTTTTCATTCTCACTTTTCAATGCATTAAGACTTTTCCAACTTAGAAATGTATTAAAATTTCTTGTACAAGATGTAGAAAAGCTGGCTCATTCATTTTTTTCTACTGAACAGATCTGACTCTTTCATGTTTTATTTTCAGGACGGTCAAATTTTATCTACAGCTAATTGAACATTTTACAACAGGGATCCTGCCTTTGCATCTCTCTCTTCAGCTTCCATACCCAAAATGCTTTTCAGCATGTTCATGATTTTATCTTTTGCAGGGGTATATTTACTATGGCTGGAGAATGAGCATAATTTGGGGTTATGGGGAAGGGGGGGAATGCTGGGGCCTCATGTAGCATGGGGTACATGACAGGAACAAACACTAGAGAGGCCTTCAGTCCATCACAGGACAAACACACAACTAAGGCCAATTTAGCGTCGCCAACTCACCTAACCTGTATGTTTTTGGACACTAGGAAGAAACCCACACAGACATGGGGAGAACATGCAGATTCCACACAAGGAGGACCCGGGACACAAATCTGGGTTTCCTTACTGTGAGGTATCAGGGATACCACTATGCCTCCATGCTGCCCTCTTGCTGACTGCTTTATAATAAAAATTTAATCACAAGAAAGAATTGCTGCTCGAACAGTGAGTTAAATAGTGCATTCATATAGTTCCAGTTACAACATTAGCGTCAAGTTAATTTTGGAACTGATTTCAAAATTCTTCTGAATTACCATATCAAACAGTGACTGGATTTATTCCCTTTTAATTTACACCACACTAAAGGAATATATTTGAAATCATACTTTTTTCTTATAAGATGCAGCCCATCTTGTAACTCCAAATTAAGTAAGTGGCAGAGTCTTTAGCTACAAGGCCCTCAATTTATTTCTTTCTCCATCCATTATAACTAAGACCTACTGGATAAAAGACTAAAACAAAAACCGGCAACAGAAAATTGTACTCTGCATTTCCACCAACGGAATGTTTAGAAAATTTTTGCATAGACCATTCTAGTTTTTTTATTATTAAAAAACTTAGAGTTAATGGCTCCATGAAATGCATCCAATCCACATAACATGCTTATTCCATTGAACTTCTAAGTAGCAGTAACATCCTATTGGCAGGAAAGGTGTACAAATGATGATATTCTAACAAAACAGCTAAACATTTATTAAAGACTTGAACAAAAGAAAAAAATAGTGAAAAATAAACCAAATAAGATAATACAGGTAGATGATTTGGCATTAAAGTAGAATATACAATAGCATGAACTGAACTTAGATAGATAATATCCAAAGACAAAACAGTACAATGAGATTTCATATTCTTGCTTTAAAAGCATTAACACAAAAACAAGAAAAAATGCAAGAGAGATGGGCCGCAGTACTCTATCTACACACTATTTTCAGCTTTATAATATCTCCACCACTACTCTGAACACTGCACTTATGTGATTTGGAAAGCTGGCTAGACCACGTAATTACAGTGAAATTATTATTATCGCATCTACTAAGTCATCTTTTTATTCAATCTGAATCTAAAGATACTGAAACGAATATCATTGGGATTATCTGAAATGGCATGGCTTTATGTGCAATTTCTGTGCAATTCATTCTTGAAAAAAAGTAAGCATCATATTTGAGAGCCTGACACTTGATAGCTGAGTGCCTGCACTGTTCTGTTCCAGGTGACAGCTCAGGGATAATTTAGAAAGGCCATGT